>NC_051228.1:16548054-16553054 GCF_015220715.1 Pygocentrus nattereri | reverse complement strand
ACCACCTAGCAACACCATAGCAACCATCAGGAAATTACATAAACTAATAAATTAATGTACTTATTCTAATGTTAGCTCCACTCACTGTTCACTCTATTAGATACTCTTACCTTGTTGGTCCACATTAAAGTCGGAGACAGTAGCTCATCTGCTGCACAATTTGTGTTGGTCATCCTCTATTCTTTCTTTAGCGCTCACCGGATGCTGTTGGCTGAATGTTTTTCCTTCTCAGTCCAGCAGCGACATTGAGGTGTTTAAAAACTCCAGCAGCACTGTGTCTGATCACTCGCACCAGCACACTGCAGTGCTGAGAATGACCCACCACAACTACTCTGTGGGGGTCCTGACCGCAGAAGAAGGGGTTGAGCTCCCTCTGTTCTGAGCTGTGAGGTTAATGTATGTTTGTGTGTGTCGGTGTTGTGTAGGTGATCGCTGATATGAGAGAGAAGCGATACGAGGAGGAGGGAATCGGGAGCAGCTACATGTTCCGTGTGGATCACGACACCATCATCGACGCCACCAAGTGTGGAAACTTTGCTCGATTCATCAACCACAGCTGCAATGTAAGAATTCAGCACAAAACCCTGACTCAGATTCACAGTCTGGTCACCTCACAGGACACACTGACAAAACAGAACCATTGAAGACTGTTTCACTCTCATTCAGGAGATCACACTGTATAATCAACATAGAATAGAATCCATGTAAACATCTCAGTCGGAATAGTCTAATCCGATTTGACGCCATTAGGAATACAATTTCTGTCTGATTGAACAAGATGGGTAATCCTCTAAATAATCTATTAAATAGAAGAAATTCTGTGTAAATACCTGTATGTGATAACATTCCAAACCGGAAAGTTAAAGTATGTTCTGCGCATGTGTGCCACATCATAGTGAAAGTTTATAATGTTCAACATGGTGGGAGCAGAAACTGGTCTGCACAGGAGACGAAGTTTATATTTCAACAGCAGTGGGATGGGCGTCCAGCTTATGTATCTCAGAACATGACATCTGCCTCTCTGCCTTCTTTATTAAGTACAACCCAATTTCTAAAAAATGTGGGACACTGTGCAAAATATAGATAAAACCAAAATGCAATAACCATTTAATCATTTGAACCCTATATTCTATTGAATATAGTACAAAGACAACTGATCAAATGTTGAAACTGAGAAATTTTATTGTTTTTTGAAAAATACGCCCATTTTGAATTCGATGTTATCATGTTCCAAAAAAGTTGGAACTGGGCCAACAAAAGGCTGGTTGTGAAATGCTAAAAAACACTGGCAACAGGTTGGTTGCATCACTGGGTGCAAAACAAGCATCCCAGATAGGCTTTTAGAGGTAAAGATGAGGAGGGGTTAATCACTCTGTCAAAGACTGGATAATCAAATAGTGCAACAATTAAAGAAGTAAGTTTCTGAACATAAATAGCAAAGAAATTTTGCCAAAAACCAGTGTTTGCTGGCCGTGATCTTTTGGGCCCTCAAGCGGCACTGCATTAAAAAAAAGACATGATTCTGTAGTGGAAATTCAGTGGACAGTATTCATGAAGGTACAGAGGTGCATTAGTACACATGGCATGGGTGACTGGCACATGTGTAAAGGCACCAGTAATGTTTTATTCAGATGGCATCTTTTTCAGGGAGGGTCTTGCTTATTTCAGTAAGACAATGTCAAACCACATTCTGCATGTATTACAGCAGCATTGCTCCGTATTAAGAGTCCAGGTGCTAAACTGGCTTGCCTGCAGTCCAGACCTGTCACTACTGAAAACATTATTGACAAGTTATGAAATGAAAAATATGACAAATGAGCCCCCAAACTGTTGAGCAGCTGAAATCCTATATCAAACAAGAAAGGGAAAACATTTCACTTTCAAAAGTACAGCAGTGTCTCCTCAGTTCCCAAACACTTACAGAGCGTGGTTAAAAGAAGAGGTGATGAAACACAGTGGTAAACATGCCCCCATCCCGACTTTTTTGGAACATATTGTTGGCATCGAAGTCAAAATTTTGAATCTGATCACTTGTAGTGTGCATGTAAACGGAGATTTTACTCAAATTGTGATTTAAATTGTTTTCCAGTTTAATAATTCATCACATATGTTTGTGTTTCCCTCAGCCGAACTGCTACGCCAAGGTCATCACTGTGGAGTCACAGAAGAAGATAGTTATCTACTCCCGACAGCCGATTAATGTGAACGAGGAGATCACGTATGATTACAAATTCCCCATTGAGGACGAGAAGATTCCGTGTCTGTGCGGAGCGGAGAACTGCCGGGGAACGCTGAACTAGCCCGGGGGAACAGCAGCACGGTCAGAGCACCCAGATAGGCGGGCACAGGGCAGAAACGGAGCAGTCGCCCCCCCTAACTTCCCACCCCCAACTCCCTCCCTGCCAGAGTGCTGAGGGCTCTTTAATAAACACGTCTGATGATTGTTTACGATTTACAGGTGCTCTTTCAACCACATTAAGATGAATTTTTCTACCACTCTTCCATTCAGCTTTGTATGGAGAAAGAAAATGACTGTAGCCCCGCCCCCTGCCATCCCCCACTGTAGCGTCTAGGTTACTGGACCCCCCCCCAGTTTTCTCCACTAAATACCCCATCCCATCTCTGTCTGTCCAAGCGCACAAAAGGCCTCTGCTGCACACCCACACAGGGAGAAACAGGGCTTCACAGTAATAATCCAGCTCACTTCTTCTTCATTAATTGTTCAGTGGATTGTTTCACCTCTCGGCCCACTCTCCCCTCTAATTACAGTTTTATTTTCATGCTGTTTGTCTGAAAGGACTCTTTTTCACACTGAGAGCTTAAATCTCATCATATGTGTGAAAATATTATTGCACAGTTCACCTGTGTGGCCACTAAACAGAAGTTCAGGTAAATTTACTCTTCTGCTCACAGTTACAACTCACTGCTGTTTCTACCACTGACTGCTTGTTAGTTAGTTCACTGCCCCCTGCAGACTGTATACTGTAACTGCAGCCTTCAGGATAGCAATACAGGCCTGAAAGGGCACCAAAAACTCCACCATTTTTTTCACACTTTTGCATATGTGAAATGGTTGATTGTAGAAACTCAGATTTCTTTACAGTGGTGATGATGGGAACCAGGGGTCACCACGGCAACAACACAAATATAGACATTTTATTTCATATCCAAAACCACCAGTGAACCGCAACATGTATTTTCTGGAATGTGGATGATGGTAAACTATTATGTATGGCATATTATGTATCGCTCCATGAAGTTTTGAGAGCTTAAAATCCATGAATGGATTAAGTTCTCAAAACTATCATAAAACAGTGTTTCAGACATCAGTGAATCAGTGGCAGTGAATTCAATACCTATTCATGTAATAACTTTCTGTGAGGAAGTTTTTAGAAGTGGACGTCTGGTTCCTATCACCACCACTCCACAATTCTGACTCTAACCTGATGATTGAAGCCTGTGCAGTAGTAGAAGAAGTGATGCCTGCTCCTGTTAAACAGTCCTTACTTTGGGCTTAAACTATCTCTTGAATTTGAGAAGTGGCCAAACAGGTTGTGCATTTGTGCTCTGACGTCACAGAGTCCAGTCTGAGTTTAGTAATGTATTGTTTAATGACCCCACTGGTTATGATCCTGATCCTCAGAGCTGCTCTAACACTCTTTAAGCTAAACCTTCTTCACAAAGCTGAGTATTAACACCATCTACATTCATTACTCCAATGAAAGCTTTTTTCATTACTGGTGCTGTATTAGTTATGACGGAGGGCTTGCTAATGCTTTGCGGCGCTGCTATGTAGCTTCATGCTGAAGTTGTTCTATAGTTCACTCCCATGTAAGGAGCTCTGGGTCTGAGTCATTTATCTCTATGGGAAAATGAAAAGGGTTTTGGAAAATTGCTGCTGTCTCAAAAAACGGAGACGTTTGGTCATACATACATTTTTTTTCCGCACTGGATCCTCTGAATTATGAGGTCATTTAGCTGTCAAAATACCACAAAAGCTGGGTTCATGTGTTGGCAGTAGGCAGACAATGGCAAACCGGATATTCCGTTGTTTACAACAGAGCCAAGAAGGAAAATTCTGCGACAGTCGGAATGTGGCAGCAGTAACATTCTGTCAAGAGTTCGGTTTTCCAAATTTTGGCATCAACAGCAAAAGTGAAATTATCTGTATGTGTTTTTTTAGAGAGCCGTGGATGCCAAACATCTCGCTGTTGAATTCCAGATGAACTGAGTATTTATACCGGAACACAAAATAAGAACACAGAGCGCCTTTTTTTTACCGGTGATGCGGTCACTATGCCAACGTTTGTATGGCTTATTGCTGCTGTGTGATGTGTACTGCTTTAAAGCACGGAATCATATTTTTTTAGTTTGTCGTTATGCAAGCGTGTGAACGCAGCATCATGCTACAAGGATGAACTGCGTGCTGAAATGACTCAACACTGTTGTACACCAACACCAGCTACTCAAAAATGCCAAACGTCTCTGAGCTCCCACACTGGACAGCCTGCTGGTCTACGTGGGGGATTTTAGTGAGGTCAGTCTGATGAGGTCAGTTTAGTTCATAACAGTCTTAGCTTACAGGTCACACTGTTCACTTTTCAGCTCCTTAATGAGCTCATTTGGTCAGGTGTGGCTGGATAATAAAATAAAATACGTCATGAAACCATTTCTGAGCTTGTGAATATCGTCCATATTCGATCATTTATGAAGAGCAGAATCAGTCCTGCTTTGCTGGATTTAGTGCAGCAGTGTGTGAAAAGCTGAACATAAATCACTACATTCAGTTTTTGATTTGATTTTTTTTTTTAATGTGCCAATGCAGAGCATTTCAGTTCACCATAGACTGAAAGCAGCGATTCAACACTGTTAATGTTCCCCATAAAGATAAACAGCGCAGACCTGGACTTCCTTATAGGGTACCTGTAGTATTGTGCTCTCTCTCCCTGCTTAACGCTGTTCAGTGCTGAATCGCCACTCATGGGATGTTATCAGGTTAA
>NC_051228.1:16398054-16543054 GCF_015220715.1 Pygocentrus nattereri | reverse complement strand
CAACTCACCACCAGGTGGTGATCAGTTGACAGCTCAGCTCCTCTCTTTACCCGAGTGTCCAATACACATGGCCGCAAGTCCGCTGACACGACTACAAAGTCAATCATTGAACTGCGGCCTAGGGTGTCCTGGTGCCATGTGCACTTATGGACATCCTTGTGTTCAAACATGGTGTTCGTTATGGACAAACTGTGGTTTGCACAGAAGTCCAAAAACTGAACACCACTCGGGTTCAGATCAGAGAGGCCATTCCTCCCAATCACACCCCTCCAGGTCTTACTGTCATTGCCTACGTGAGCATTGAAGTCCCCCAGTAGGACAATCGAGTCTCCAGGAGGAGCACTTTCAAGCACCCCTCCCAAGGACTCTATGAAGGCTGGGTATTCTGAACTGCTGTTCGGTGCATAAGCACAGACACCAGTCAGGACCCGTTCCCCAACCCGAAGGCGTAGGGAAGCTACCCTCTCGTCCAACGGGGAAAACCCCAACATACAGGCGCCGAGTCGAGGGGCTATGAGAAAGCCCACACCTGCCCGCCGCCTCTCACCATGGGCAACTCCAGAAAAGAAAAAAGTCCAGCCCCTCTCAAGAAGATTGGACCCAGAGCCCAAGCTGTGTGTTGAGGTGAGCCCGACTATATCTAGCTGGTATCTCTCAACCTCGCGCACCAACTCAGGCTCCTTCCCCGCCAGTGAGGTAACGTTCCAAGTTCCAAAAGCCAGTTTCAGCAACCGAGGATCAGAACGCCAAGGCCCACGCCTTCGGACACTGCCCGATCCACAATGCACCACACCCCTACTACTGCCCCTCCCAGCGGTGGTGGGTCGATGGGAGGGGGGACTCATGTAGCTCCTTCGGGCAGGGCCCGGCCGGGCACCATGAGTGAATGCCCGGCCACCAGACGCTCGCTGGCGAGCCCCTCCCCCAGGCCTGGCTCCAGGGTGGGGCCCCGGTAACCCTGATCCGGGCAGGGTACACAAGTCCTTCCTTTTTGGTTTCATAGGGGTGATTATGGATCACACTTTGTCTGGCCTGTCACCTAGGACCAGTTTGCCATGGGAGTCCCTACCAGGAGCTTTTGCTCCAGACAACATAGCTCCTAGGATCATTCAAGCACACAAACCTCTCCACCACGATAAGGTGGTGATCCATGGAGACATATATATATATATGTATGTATATATATATATATATATATATATATATATATATATATATATATGTATATGTATATATATGTATATGTAAGGTGGTGATCCATGGAGACATATATATATATATATATATATATATATATATATATATATATATATATATATACATATATATATATATATATATATATATATATATATATGTATGTATGTATATATGTATATATGTATATATGTGTGTGTATATATGTATATATATATATATATGTGTATATATATGTATATATATATGTATATATGTATATATGTATATATATATATGTATATACATATATATGTATATATATGTATACATACACATATATATATATATATATATATATATATATATATATATATATATATATATATATGTAAGGTGGTGATCCATGGAGACATATATATATATATATATATATATATATATATATATATATGTATGTATGTATGTATGTATGTATATATGTATATATATATATATATATATATACATGTGTATGTATATATATATGTATGTATATATGTCTCTCTCTCTCTCTCTCTCTCTCTCTCTCTCTCTCTATATATATATATATATATATATATATATATATATATATATATATATATATATATATATATATATATATATATACACGTGGAATAAAAAATTCCACTAAGAAGTTTATGAACAGGAAGCCACCTTCATTAACATGTTTGAGGCAAGTGTGTAATGAGTATTCACCATTCATAATTGGTGGGGTATGAGCCTCCTATATTTGTTAGCCACATTAGCCTTATAGCTTCAGTGCTAAAGGTAAATCAAACTTTAGACAGCAAAACAGGTCTCAGATGATTAAGTGGATTTAGGGGGAAATTGTGTAAATTAGAAACTATCGCTTTAACTGTGTTCCCTGTACAGCTGGTGTGGTGAGTGTAAACACAGAGCGCTACAGAAACACAACAATACTGATGCTGAACAAACCTCAACACTTTCCCACCGTCCTCACTCTCAGAGTGACGGAGGCGGCTGGTACAGACTCCCAGCACGTCATCCGGCTCAGACGCTGCTGTTCACTCACATTCACATTATTATCATCTACAATAAGAGATCTCAGTCTCAGGGGCATGAAAACACGACTGTAACCCGCTCGGAGTTTTCATTATAAACAACAAAACAGCTTCACTGTGTGTTGACTATGGTGGGTCTGCGCAATGCACTGAATAATTTCCTAAAAATAATCAAATCAAATCATCACTGCTGCTAGGAATATTTTTTTATTTCCAGTAAGTTCAGCAAATAAACAGAAATTGTGCACTAAAAATCTTATATTTATGTATGTCTATAGAGAGCGTGTGAACTTGTTTACACTTAGAAAATCCTCTAAACACTGACTGGGGTGCTCAAATCTTTGCATATCACTATATGTATATAAATGTTACACCTCATAATATATATAATCATAATAGTAACCAACATAATTAAATAGCGTTGATGCAGTAAGTAGTGATTTTGTGTGTCAGTGAGTTTGTGTTTCCTGTCTTCTGTAACTGTATTGATTATCCAGCACCTGCTTTATCTGATCAATACTTCATGATGACAGATCAGGAGCTGCGGATGGAGCTTTATAAATCTGTGTTGCTGCAGGAGAAAACAAGAAGCAAACTTTGCTCTACAACCCAGCTCACAAAATATCAACTACATTTCTGAAAAATTAACACTTTATATTATTTCTATATATTCACTTCAGTGTATTTATAATAGTGATCTTGCCCAGATAAACCATTTTAAACAGTTAGACTGACATGCCTTGTTTGCTCAGTCCTGCCTACACAGTCTTGTGCCAAAGTTTGTGAGCCCCTTGCCAAATTTTATGTTGTTGATTTACTGAGTGTGGATAAGTAAGCACATCTACAGAGACACATCTGTACATTTTAATACACAATTACTGTTTATTGGCTGAATTTAACACATTGGGGAGAAAATAAAATATAACGTGGCATTTAAATTTTTTCCAACATGTTAAATTCAATAAACAGTTATTGTGTATTAAAGTGTCCAGTCCTAGATTTTGTGGTCACTCCTCTCAGTGGCCATTCAGTTATATAAGAGGTTCAATTAACTAGTAGTTATCATAAAACCAAGGATGGGAATCTGGATTCGAAATTTAATTTAGTCAAAACCTTTTGTTCTGTGTTCAAAAACACACAGTGAAGAAAGGTGGCCGGAGCGCCCCCTGCTGTTTGACCAATTGAGCCGAACTGAATCAAATCGATTGGTGAAATATGAGATTTCAAGATTCATTGAATCGCTCCCTAAATAATCACAACCTAATCAAATCTATAATCATCAATGCCGTTGAAATGTGGTCTCTTCCTGTATCAGGAAGTGGAGTCTGCTCGGTTTCTTCACTGGAGCTCCTGGCCTTTGAACTGCTGTTTCCCTCATCCCTCCACAGGCTTTGCTGAATGTTCCTCACTGAAGATCAGTTTTACCAGTTCAGTGTGCTGAAGGCTGACCTAAGAGCAGTGAGGATGAGGAAGAGGGGGAGTGTGACTGGGCAGGTGGTGAACAGGGGGGCGCTGGAGAGCAGGCGGGCATGTTTGGAGGCGTAAACATGGCTATAAGTGCGGTGGATGTGTCTGAAGTTGTTCTGCAGAAGAGCTGCAGGCTCTGCTCCCTCCTCTGTAGAGTAAATCCCGCTGACAAATGGCTCAAACTGAGAGAGGAACACAAACAGAACCACAGCAGATCGTCAGTGACCTCCTGATGAAGCACGCTGACTTTACAGGATTCATTTAATCGCCACAGACCAAAGATGTGGAAGAAATCAACGATGTTTAAAATTTCACACATATTTTACTACTTAAAGTCTATTTACCAATAACACCGCACAACATGTTTATCACTATCTAGTTCAAACAAAGAAGTGTTTTCTGGACAGCTCCATCATTGATTCTACAGGTTAGCTGAGAGGATAACATAGCTAACAAGTAAACGAACCTCAGGGCTGACCAGTTAGCTATGGTGCTAATGTAGGTAACAAATGAATGAAGCTTGTTGCCCACCAGTTAACTGCTAGGCTAATGTAGCAAAAAAGTGAAGAGGCCTTCATGAACTCAATTCAGAGTGTAAGATGAGGGTAAAAGCTCATTTCTGCAGCACTTTGGCCTGGAAGGTCTCCAGTTTGACATGCCCACTGTAGCTCATTAGGTTAGCTACAAAGCCCATGTAGCTTACAAGTAAAGACAGCGTGTCTACCAGCTGTGAGAAGGCTAATGTAGCTATCAAATATTGTAAGCATACACCTCACCAATTAGCATTGCACACACTCCCCGCAAATTGTGTTCAAATCCAGTTCTCTGTTCCACCTTAAGTGGTTCAGCAGTTATATTTTAGTGCCTGAGGTGCCATATTTAACTGCTGTACCATTTAAGGTTCCATGGAAAATACCAGTAAGAACCTGGCGAACAGGATGTCAACTTCATCGACATGTTTGAGGCAATTCTGTAATGATGAGCACAATGCTAAAATGTTAATTGGTTCAGTATAAGCTTCCATTACTTTTTAGATACATTAGCCTCATACGGCCAGTGCTAAAACTAAAGAAGCAAATTTCATACACAAAACACACCGAGCTGATCACCTAAGTTTTTTATTTCTTTTTATAGAGCGTTCCATTATTATTCTAGCAAATCCAGTTCTTGAATCCAGATTCCACTCCTGGATTCTGTGATCAGTGGTAGGTATGACTCATTGTGATGCCAACATTGCCAGCAACCCCTTGTGGCTATTTCTCCAAAGGAACAGAGTCAGATATTTTTAATTAAAGTAAATTAACTGTGTTAAATGATCTTGAACTCTTTTGTATGTGTTAAATGTTGTTGAGCTGCTAGTGAGCAATGAAGGATGAAAAGGGTGAGAACCCCTTTTGTGAAGAAAACCTGACAGTAAAAGAAAGCCGCTCTGACACTAAACCACAGGGTTAACAGTTCAATCATATTTTCATCTTCAGTAATAAGACTCATATTCTGCTGTGATATTGCATTTATTGCTAGTTGTTTTGCTTTGACAGTGGCAAAATGACAGTTTAATAAATGTTCCAGTGTTTTTTAATGTGTTAGAAAAATTCCTTACTGGAGAAACGATTGAGACTGAAAATGACCTCAGCCAGCACAGGGCACTATTCTGTACTTTGCTTCTATATTGCTGCCTCAGTATTTCTTTCATGTTTTTCAAGTGTTTTAAGGGTTTTAAGGGTGATTTTTTAGGTGATTCAAGTGAGGATACTGGTGTCTACCTGTGCCCAGGAGATGGAGATGGGCATCTCATAAATGGTCCACAGCACAGCATGTGAGCAGGGGGGTGTGGTCAGGCTGCCATGGTAGCGGTAATACTGAGACAAGTTAGCCTGGGGCAGCAGAGTCAGCAGGGGGAATGGCCGGATGGACTTCTCCTGACCTGGAGGTGGACAGAGAGAACGGATCAGAACCTTCTTCTGGACACCAGATTTTCACTGACCAGTAATGACTACTGAAAACCTGACCAACCATCTCAGATCTGACAAATATTTTCAGGAAATAATATCACTGTGTCCAGTCGAGAGTGTGTAAAATTACAGGCTTGTATCTTCATTTGTTTCTGAGATACAGAGGATTTTAAAAAGTGGGTGTGGCCTTGAATCTTGCCATAAAGTGCCCAAACAATGGACGTCTGAATTTTACACACTTTTCTGAATGATAAAACACTTCTTATGTGTAGAGCAGTTTAGCCAGGTCTATTCAGCCTACCGACTCACACTGGTTTAATAGTGTTTTGGCACAGACAGCCAAATAGAACAGAGCTCATTTACATTTAATGGTCTTAAAGGTACAACCCCAATTCCAATGAAGTTGGGACGTTGTGTAAAACATAAATAAAAACAGAATATGATGATTTGCAAATCCGTTTCAACCTATATTCAATTGAATACACTATAAAGACAAGATATTTAATGTTCAAACGGATAAACTTTATTGTTTTTTGCAAATATTCACTCATTTTGAATTTGATGCCTGCAACACGTTCCAAAGAAGTTGGGACAGGGGCATGTTTACCACTGTGTTACATCACCTTTCCTTTTAACAACAGTCAATAAGCGTTTGGGAACTGAGGACACCAATTGTTGAAGCTTTGTATGTGGAATTCTTTCTCATTCTTGCTTGATCTTCAACTTCAGTTGCTCAACAGTCCGGGGTCTCAGTTGTCGTATTTTGCACTTCATAATGCTCCACACATTTTCAATGGGAGACAAGTCTGGACTGCAGGCAGGCCAGTCTAGTACCCGCACTCTTTTACTACAAAGTCACGCTGTTGTAACACATGCAGAATGGGCACTAACACACCCCCATACCATCAGAGATGTTGGCTTTTGAACTTTGCGCTGATAACAATCCGAACAGTCCTTTTCCTCTTTGGCCCGGAGGACACAACATACATGATTTCCAAAAACAATCTGAAATGTGGACTCGTCAGACCACAGGACACTTTTCCACTTTGTGTCAGTCCATCTCAGATGAGCTCAGGCCCAGAGAAGCCAGCGGCGTTTCTGGGTGTTGTTGATATATGGCTTTTGCTTTGCATGGCAGAGTTTTAACTTGCACTTGTAGATGGAGCAACAAACTATGTTCACTGACAGTGGTTTTCTGAAGAGTTCCTGAGCCCATGTGGTAATATCCGTTACAGAATGATGTTGGTTTTTAATGCAGTGCTGCCTGAGGGACAGAAGGTCACGGGCATTCAATGTTGGTTTTCTGCCTTGCCGCTTACTTGCAGAGATTTCTCCAGATTCTCTGAATCTTTTGGTGATATTATGGACTGTAGATGATGAAACCCCTAAATTCCTTGCAATTGAGAAACGTTGTTCTTAAACTGTTGGACTATTTGCTCACACAGTTGTTCACAAAGTGGTGAACCTCACCCCATCCTTGCTTGTGAACGAACCTTTCAGGAATGCTCCCTTTATACCCAATCACAACATTCACCTGTTTCCAATTAACCTGTTCACCTGTGGAATGTTCCAAACAGATGTTTTTTGAGCATTCCTCAACTTTCCCAGCCTTTTGTTGCCCCTGTCCGAACTTCTTTGGAATGTGTTGCAGGCATCAAATTCAAAATGAGTGAATATTTGCAAAAAATAAAGCTTATCCATTTATCCATTTAACATGAAGATGCTAAGATTTTCGTTGGGAGTGACAAGGATGGACAAGATTAGAAATGAGCAGATCAGAGGGACAGTGAAGGTGGAGCAGTTTGGAGATAAAGCCAGAGAGGCCAGGTTAAGATGGTTTGGACATGTGTTGAGGAGGAATAGTGGATATATTGGGCAAAGAATGTTGGAGATGGAGCTGCCGGGTAGAAGGAGAAGAGGTAGACCTCAGAGAAGGTTTATGGATGTAGTGAAGGTGGACATGGAGATGGTTGGTGTAAAAGTAGAGGAGGCAGTGGATAGGGCAAGATGGAGGCAGATGATCCGCTGTGGTGACCCTTAAAGGGAGCAGCCGAAAGAAGAAGCATACAGCTTATCCATTTGAACATTAAATATCTTGTCTTTGCAGTGTATACAATTGAATATAGGTTGAAAAGGATATGCAAATCATCATATTCTGTTTTTATTTATATTTTACACAACGTCCCAACTTCAATGGAATTGGGGTTGTATAATAACATACACAGTTTGTTTAAATGTAAGGGAAAAGGAAGAATATGAGATGAATTGTGCAGGATTTATTTCTAAAATCTGTTGAATTGAGGAGGATTTAGTAACAAACCTCTATATGTGATGAAGGGCAGTGCGCTGGAGATCGGCTGGAAGTTCTCGTTGTCCATGTAGCTCAGCTGCAGTCAGACACGTGAATAAATAAACTGAGCTGTAAAATCTCAGAAGAGCTCAAACTATCAGACTTTAACATGTATTTACATCAATGAAGATGGCAAGTACAGCAAGGCCGGTTGGGTCATCCAGAGCAGCGGTCAGATTCGGGTGAGAGGATTTAATACTGACGATATGCATCTGTAAGAGAAGAGTTCCAACTAATTACGCACAATAATTCTAATGAAATGATAATGAATAATAACAACAATAACAAAAAGTGATTATGATAATAAATAACAATACATTAGCATGCATCAGAAAGCCACCAGGGGAACCATTGCAGCTAAGTCGTATTTGGTGTCCTAAGAAGTTTGCTTCTTTAGTTCTAGCACTGGAGCTACAATGCTAGTGTAGCTAATAAGCAATGGAAGCTTATACCAAGCAAATAGCATAATGCTAACCGCATGACAATCATTACACACTATTTAGACATGATATGCTATATGATGACTGCTATCTATAAACACAGACCAAATTAAAGTTTCAAGGAGACTGTGTTCTAAGGTACTTCATGTTTATAGATAAGAGTGAGTTATACAATATCAGAATTCACATAAAATTTATTAGAGATACTGAAAAACTCCACATACTTTGAGACCATTGATGATTTAGTCATGATGCTAATTGGTCAGGTATAGGCTTCAATTACTCGCAACGTTTCCTTTATAGCTTCCTTTATAGCTACTAAGGAAGCAATGTCTTGGCTAACTGACTAAAGGGGAAAATGGGAGTAGAGAACCTGGACTATCAGATGTCCTCAGTTTGGGCCACCTCTACAATTATACAACATCGCTAATTGTTGCTAGCACCCCTTGGAGATTTCTAATAGCATGTTAGTTCTAAGCAAATGCTAGTGCAAAAGACTGTTAAACATGGCATATAAAAATGTAAGGCTTTCAGTTCAGCTCCTGACGTCCTAACCAATGGGAGAGCAGCATGGCTGCATCTGCCTAGATACCACAGAGAGAAAAATCCTGATTGGATAATTTTCTGTTGGGTGTTTCAAGATTTTAAACCCTACATCTCCGCTCAAAATTGAATGAAAGTATTACTACTTATTAGTACTTACAGCATTTAAATGCAAGAAGACTGATTATTTTATTCCACAGAAACAAACTAAATATTATAAACTGTTATTTTTTAGATTGTGGAAATCATTAAAACCTTCTCCGAACAACCTGAGTGTTCCACACTGGGTCAGAGTTAAGGTCAGGTTATGGTGATGAGAAGTTTAGGGTTAGGACCATCTCAGACCTCCATGGGGAAGCGCTGCAGGAGGAGTGTGTGTTCGGAGCCGTTGGTGGACGCGCTGCCCCAGTGGAAATGCAGCTGGACTGTCCGATACAATCCAGGAAGACCACCACCGCTCACTGATAGCCCACCGCCCACCTCCAACACAACTACACACACATACACATTGTTAATGTACTCAAAATACTCCAAAACATACTCAGCTTAAAAAACTGCTTAAGTGCTAAGTAACTTAAAGAGCATCATTCATGCTCCCTCTGTGTACGAAAAAGAACAGGTCCATTTTAAACTATGTGACTGTCACTGCTCTCATACTTCCATGCTTCCTTTACGATGGCATGGATGTTAAGCTGTAAATCCAGTAGAGGGTAGTGCAGAGTCAGAAGCTTCTGACAGCGACAAACATGGCTATGGTTTAGGAAGCCGCAATAAATAATGTACCAACTATGAAAGAGTAGAAAGAGGCAAGGCTGTAGACTGTGGTGTCTGTGAGGTCATTAAATACGTTGTGACGTGTGTACAGAGAGTTCTTTACACTTATATTACCAACAAGAGAAACTGGTGACGTGTCTCACATGGACTATTAGCTACACTGCGCCCCGCCCCCACGCCTTCTAGTGGTACTGCTCCACTTCGTCCTTCTCAGCATGCTTTCAGAGAACGATATATGTAACAATATATATACACATCCATACAAATATGGATGAAAAGAACGCAGAGTACAGAGAGGAGCTCTGTCCATATCCATATTTAATGTTGAGCATAAATAATGCTGAGCATAAATAAATAAACTGATAACATCTGACAAAAACCTCACAAATAGTTTGTAGTGTTTGGCTCAGTAAAGCCTAAAAAACATGATTTTTCAAGTTGTTCTGTTTGCTGCGCTTGCACACATCTCCACAGTGAGGGGGAGCTTTCCATGACCAGCAAGCTGATTGGCTCTTTTTAATGGCTTTTTCCACAAACAGACACCATGTTGAGCATTATGAGCTTTCCTGTTCAGATTTCAACCAGTGACCTTTTCTTCCTATATAATTTCTCTGGTGTTATTTTTGGCAGAAAATGCTTTAAATTAATGGTGGTTTTCTGGATGTTTAAAGACAGACAGTTCATGACGTTTGATCAGAACAAAAAGGGAATACATTAGGCACGTATCTCAGATCAGGTTATTAGACTGCTCTGAAGCTTGATAAATTCAACTTTTCTACAGAACCACAGAGTTCTCTTCTGTGTCAGTGTTTGAAACCAGGATTCAACATGGCGGTTCACAGAATACTGCAGCTCGAAGCAATTTTCTTCACTTTGATACAGTCAGCTAGCCCTGTTAGTCTTTTTGCAAACACTTCTAGCATAGTTAGCAGTAGAAAAGCGGCAAAACCAGCTAGTGTTACGGTTTTGTACTAGTGTGAATATTCCAGTTACAGCACTTCTTACATCACTTTACATCACTTTCAGAAGAAAATAAATGAATAGTAATTCATTCAATTACTGGGCTAGGGTAGTTAGCCAACACTAGTAGCCTGTTTAAGGCTAGTAAGGCCTAGTTGCAAAAGTCACAGGTGCTATATCTCTTTGTCTAACAACTAGTTATGCAACAACAGCGGGGCGAGTCATAGGCTGGAGGTTAGGGAACCAGCCCTGTAACAAGAAGGTCGTTGGTTTGATCCCCTCCGCTGACGGTCCATGACTGAAGTACCCTTGAGCAAGGCACCTAACCCCCCAATTGCTCCCCAGGTGCCGTGAATAGGGCCCCCTAGAGTGTGTGTTCACTAGTGTGCATGCATGTGGGTGTTTCACTGCATGGATGAGTACAAAATAAACTCTATGCCAACCTTCTCTTTTTGGACCTTTGGTCTAAAATGTAACACAAACTGTGCTGAGTGATGAACAGTCAAGCAGAACAGAAGCAGAACCAGCACAAACCAAAATAGAGAATCAGGAGCTGAACATTAAAATGACTAAAATGAGGAGAAAGTAGAAATCACTCTCTAAAATCCTGCAGCAGAAATAACAGCACAGTGTTGGTGTTGTTTCCACAAGTGTGTCCTGAGGTGGCAAGTAAACTGACCCGAGTGGCCCTGGTTGGTCAGTCTCCACTGGCCTTTAGGAGTGCTGTTGAATCCGGAGAGCTGTAGCTCATCCAGCTGGGCATCTCTGACCTGCTGCCAGCCGAGGTCAATTGGGGAGTGATGAGCATCCAGCAGGGGGTGACAGGACGGAAACATGTCCCCCCATGCGTATGGGTCTAACAAATACAACAAAGAACTCATTTACGGCATAAATTAATAAACAATCAGAATATAAATGACATCATTAATTAGTTCATACTCACCACACTGACCATCATCATAACAGAAATCTGACCCAAAAATCAGAGAAAATACACATTACCACAGTAAAACATCAGAAACCTCCATAAAATCTGATCTTTAAACACTTAAACATGTAAAGACTTCACTCAGAACTGCATAGACACCAAAAAATTCATACTAGATACTGAAAAACTCATAGTAGGTACTGAAAATTTCCAATCAGATACCAAATAATTAATCCCAGAAACAGAATAATTCAAATTAGAAAAAAAATGTATTGAATAATTCATCCTAGGTACCAAATCATTTGTAGTAGATCCTGAATAATTTATATTGAATGTTGAATAAATCATATTTGGAACTGAAATACTTTTAGAAAAAAGTTAATTATTCATAGAAAACATTGAATAATTCAAAGTGGATACTGAAAAATTCCTCTACTGATTCATTTATTGATACTGAAGCATTGAGTTGAATAACCTAATAGTAAGTCTACAGTTTCAGAGGTTAAGAGTGAAAATCCTGACTGTGGTTAGTACAAATGTGGTTGGTAAATTTTGATTAAAATAAAATAACCAATATATTATCTTTAAAAATAAAACAATATAAAATAAGACTAAAAAAGACAAAATAAAACAAATATAAAAAATGAAAATAAAAAACAAAGGAAAATAAAGATAAAAAAGCAAACAAATCAAATGAGTGAAAATGAAAGGAATAAAAAATATAAATAAGAGAAATAAAAAACTAAAAGAGAAATAAAAATAAACAAAACAGTGTGATGTGACTCACCATCGTAAGTAAGAGTGAGTGTGAGGATGGTCTGGAGCATAACCAGCAGCAGCAGCAGCAGCAGCATGATCTCTTGGTGTAAGTGACCCTGCTGGACTGACCCGTGGGTTTAAATAGAGCTCCTGACCCCTGCAGGACGTCCGGCTTGCCGCCTGCTCCCACTGAGCTCATCACCAACACAAGCGGCATTTATAACTGCAGGGACAAAGATGTACACGTGAACAGTGACCACCAGCCTGTGAGTGCCGACCACTTAGTGGACCAGAACAGAAGAAATGAGCTGTGAATGATTCAGTATGAATTATTCAGTACCCACTAGGAATTATTCATTAATAACTAGGAATTCTTCAGCATCTACTATGATATATTCATCAGCTACTATTTATTGTTCTGTGTCTATTACGAATAATTCAGCATTCATGAATAATTTAGTGTCCACTATGAATTATTTAGTATCTACTATAAATTATGTAACTACTATGAATGATTCAAAATATACTATGAATTATTCAGCATCTACTATTAATTATCCATTAGCTATGATGAATTCAATATCCAATATTAATTGTTCAGTATTTATTATGAATTATTAAGTATCTACTATGAATTTTTCAGTAATGAATATAAATTACAGTCGATGCTGAATAATTGATTCGTTTTGTGAATGTGGTTCTACTGAAACAGGCTGATGTTAGAAGTTAATTTATCTGTGTGTAATCCCACAGTGTGTGTGGGCTCTCTGGTTTCTCTGGGTTTGTTTAAAGTGTTTCTTTGTGTCTTGCTGGGGGTTTCCCTCTGACTCATGCAGAGTTCAGGTGGATGGATTTCCCGGCACTCAGATGAGTTTCCGGCGGCCCCTTAAGCTCCGACTGTTGGAGCGTAATCTAACCTGGCCGGGTTTAATCTGCATCCGGAAACTGAAACACTCTGAGATGTAGTGGACACAGAGTGACCATTCAGGACCAGATGATTGCAGTCCGGTCTCTCTGATATTCCCCCTGCTGGACCTTTAACACTTCACCATGCTGGAGTAAAGGAATCAGGAGAAGCAACGAGGCTGAAACTGGATTCATGTTTGGATTTTCCTTCCACCTTAAATGATACAGCAGCACCGTTCACAGCAACTGAAGTACGTTCAGTTCCTTTTAGAGCCTCTCAGTTTAAAATAAAATGATAAAGCTCCGCTGAGAGGAACAAAATAAACACAAGAGTGAAATTAAGCACAAAAAAGAGAATTAGGGACTAATCAGTAATGACTAAAATAGAATGAATTACTGTATTTACTAATATACCCAAGAAAAAGTAAGAGCATTGACATTTAAAAACACTCAGAAAACAAAACTCTGCTCCCAAACAAATACAACCCACTTCAGTGTTCTCCCCAAAGCCCCACCCCAAATAAGCTAAAGCCCCTCCCTTCAGTGTTTCCTTCAAGGCCCTGCATGCTAATAAACTAAGTCCCTCCCTCGCTCACTGACAGTCTATTACATAAGCTAGTTAGCTGGTGAGCATCAACATCCTGTTTCAACTGCAGTTCGAACTGAATCTGCTGCTAAATAATGACCTGCCCAACAGCTACAGAGCGAGTCTTCAGATCTCACAGTCACTGTCTCTTCGGGGTATTATTGCGTTCATTTTCTCTGCTTTAATTTCTTTGATGTGCTAACAAGCTGCTGCAGTGAGCCTGAGAATTGTGGATAGTTAGCTACATGCTAAAGCTACACAACGTTGTGGTCAGAACAGACCCGCTTCTTTATTCTGAGTGAACGTTGCCTGTCGACATCCCTTACTTTCATTCTAATTATTTACAATAAGGAATGAATAAAACAGATCAGGTGTGGACTGTTTAGCTGCAAAACTCGCAAAAGGACACAGCTAGCAAATAAAGCTGATGTTAACTACTAAATAACTAAACAAAAATGACCCAGAAGAAAATTAACTCAAAGTTTCAGATGGTAAAAATGTCATGAATGACATCATCCAAGAAATTTCTAAATCAGTAGAGTGTAAATATTCAGTTAATGCTGAGATCAGTTTAGCCTCATTGTTTAGAAGAGAAAATAAGAATATTCTGCTAAAAAGAAACATCACTCAGCATGGCCTTCACCGTCCTTCACTGGAGTTTATTTGGCTTTTGATTAGATGTACATCTATATCAGAGTAAAACGTGAAACCCCTGACAAAAACAAAACCAAACAAAAACCAAAAAAATTACATTAAAAACAAATAAAATGGACATTAAACTCATCAATTGCAGCATTTCTATATTAAACATTTCTTTTGTTGCATCACTACAAATGATCTACTTCAAATGTTTCTGCGGCTGAGCGGTGGGGGAACCGGACAGAATAAAACTCTACATGCCAAAAGAGCGAAAACATGCACAGCAGCTATGAAAACAAAGTTTAAAACTGCTTTAGTGACTCTCAGTTTTGTACAGACCATCAGCGCTGTCCACTTCATCACCACCACAGAGGAAAAACACTGTCCGCTGAAGATTGTCTGAGCTGAACGGTCGGAGGATGTAGCGCAGAACAGTAGTGTCAAGAGTGATGGACAGTAAACAGGGCAGCTGGAGGGAAAATGTCCATCGTTTCAGTGCTGGTGCCAGTCCAGCCCGTGGTTCAGAAAGCCAAACACCCCTGAAATGATTGTCAAAGTCCAATTTGTGATTTTCTGCTTTCTTACAAATCAATCAGCATCCATAATTCCACAAAACCAGGGACTTTTAAACTGAAAAAAAAAAATCCATCTCATACAGAGACTTTTAAACTAAAGAAATAAAAATCCATCTCATACAGGAACTTTTAAACCGGAGAAACAAAAATCCATCTCATACAGGAACTTTTAAACCGGAGAAACAAAAATCTAACTTTGAATCACAAAGGGACGTTTAAGAGAAAAAGACTCATTTCTGTTGAAAACTCTTTAACAATAATCACATATCAGAGTCTTCACTGAGCACACAGTTCATTACCGCAAATAGTCCTTTATAAGTATTATAATCATTTCTAAAAATGGGAAAGGGAAGTGAGGGGCAAGTTACCCTCCTGCCCAAAACTTGAGAAATTCTGAAAATCCATCATAATCGTGGGTAAATATATGTACACTTACCTACAAGTAACAAAAAAATGCTGAACCGTCTGTAACAAACATCAAAACAACTACAACAACGTTTTTCTAAAACACACAAATCAACATTAAAACTCATTCATCACACACCAGACCAGACTCTGCGGCTCCATCCCAAATGGCTCTCTGCTCCCAAGTGCACAAAACAGAGCCCAGAATATAGGCTAGGCTCCTGAATCTGAACAGCGCAGACAAACAGCGGTTTGGGCTTCAGCAGCGTTTGTGCAGCTGGACATACAGAGCGCTTCCTAACTCCTACCGCACAACGTCAGGGGAGATGAGAGGGGCTTCAGATTCAGCCATTCAGGTCCTGATCAGCATTACAGCATGACTCCACATAGCTCATTCAGACTGCTTCAAAAAGCTCCAGATCTTCAAAACTGCTTGAAAGCTGCTCTGAATGCTGCAGCGTTGGAGTCTCCTGTGTGAATCAGTGCAGATTCTGAAGTTAAAAATTTGTGTCAATCAATTCAGTTAAACTTTTATGTACCTCCCTGTCAAATTTCCAAAGCTCCAGAAGCAATGATCCAAAGTTATATAACTCTGGAGCTGAAGCTTCAAAGCTCTAGAACTCTCCAGACCTCCACAGCCAAAAATCCAAAGTCATAAAGCTCCAGAGCGCTCACAATTCCACTGTGCTCTTCACCTGAGGTGGATGTAATGTAGAAAGAGATGTAGCATGCAGATGTTGAGGCTCTTTTCCAGAAACAGGTTGTCCCAGGTGGAGGGTCAGTAGGAGGACCAGGAGAACGGATGGAGACAGTGTGAAGGTCAGGAGATGCAGCAGAAGGCAGGGTCAGTGTTAGCCTTAGCTGGGTCAATGTTAGCTTTAGCGGGGTTTGAATGGGCAGGTCAGTCTGGGTCAGTCTGGGTCAGTCTGGTCAGAGCTGCAAAAAAATATTCCAGGTGTAGAAACAAGCTTCAGAATGTAATTTGTTCAGGATCCAGCAGGGGGCGCCAGTGCCACATGCTCAGACGAAAACAATAAAAAATGGTAAACTAAGGAGACCTGACTGTATTTACATAGCAAGCTGGAGGCCAAACCTCTGAAAAGCCCCTGTGCTCAAAATCCCTGCCCCCCCCCCCAATCCCATCATGCTCTAGTGTTCGAGTCTGTAGTGTTTCCTTTGTGAGCACGCTCAGTCCGTTCATACTGTTCTTGAACTGTTAAAAAGCTCCGCCCCAGAAGCCCCGCCCCTTCCTGCTCCTCACACCACAGTGCTGAGGGAGGTGGGGCAGGAGGAATCACAGGCAGAGCTGTGGGTGATGTCATGTGTCTCTGTGGGTGAGTCTGGAGCCACCAGCAGGGTATTGCTGTCAATAGACTCCGCCCTCTCCTCCAGGACGTGGTCTGGTCGTGGAGGAGGTACTGGTGGTGGCACCTGGAGAGCTCTGCAGAGGCTGCCCCCTTCTCCTCCCATCTGAGTGGCAGATAGATTCAGCCCGGTCCGGCCTTGAGAGAGAGAGAGAGAGAGAGAGAGAGAGAGAGAGAGAGAGAGAGAGAGAGAGAGAGAGAGAGAGAGAGAGAGAGAGAGAGAGAGAGAGAGAGAGAGAGATTTATTGCATGTCCATATTCATTTTATGGTTATATGTATTACCATGTTTATACCTCAAACTTTATAGCTTTTTTAAATAATTTATCCTGATGAACTTCTTTTTATCTTTGTTTACATTTTAATGATAATTAAATTTAACACGCACTGTACGGCTTTGGCAACATAGCTCCTATATACTGTCATAACAATAAAGCATATTTGATTTGATCTAATTTTATTTGCAAGAGAGAGAGAAAGAAATGGACAAAGAGAGAGACAGAAAAGAGAAACTGTGAGATAGGGAAAGAGCAAGAGAGAGACAGACAAAGAGAGAGAAAGAGAGACACAGAGAGACGGAGGGAGACTGTTTAATCTCTCAGTTGTTTGTCTTTCTCCTCTTTTAACTGAAATGTTTCGGCACATTTCTATTAATGATTACTGAGATACTTTATGTTGTCTGATCAATAGCTGATCAATGTCTTATCAACAGCTGCTCCACTCTTCAGGTTTCTTCAGTTTGTATCACAAGACCTTCATTTAGAGTGAGTTACAATGATATTTACATTGTCTGTGTGAGAAATGCCATTGTCAGGACAGACCTGGTGTCAGATCGTCTAGCAGGGTGATAAAATGTTAGTGTGAGCTGCAGTAACAGTGCCTCTGTGGGAGAAGCATTCATTTATAAGATACACCAAATGCCCTGCCCACTTCCCCTCTATTCTACCCCATCAAGCGCACCGAGGTCCACGTATAGGATGCTGTCAGGGTTGATTGAGGCCTCATACGGAGGGGGTGGGTCGTCTGGGTGCTGGATGTCGGGGTATTTGTACGCAGCATAAGGGGGTGGCGGCTCCTGGAAGTGGAAAGCCCCGCCCTCTCCATCATCAGAGAGGTGCAGCGGCGTCAGGCCCGTCCCAAATGCATCCGGACCATAATCGAACCCGGCCACGCGCCGGCCCAGGTTAAAATGATGCACTGCAGCAGAAAAAAAAACAAAACATATTCTTTACTTCTTTTTCTTTTTTACTCTATTTTATTTTAATCTCTTTTTACGTTTGCCACAATATATGTGATTTGTTCACTCGTTATGTCTCTAACTGTTTTATCTGAACTCACGGTTTCCTCCGATCAGCGTCTCAATCCTCTCTCGCCGACGCTGCCGCAGACGGTGCACCATGAAGAGCAGCAGGGAGAGGATGAGGAAGGACGAGATGCAGCTGACGATCAGACGCATCCCACTGGCCATGGAGTCGAACAGGCTGCTGCCGTCTGAAACACAGCACCGTCACTATTGTTAAAACAGAGCTCACTATCAACAGGGCATGCCAAGAGCGCCATCTACTGTCTACTTACAATTACACTAAACTGAACTGTGGTTATACATATACAGTACAGGAAGATACAGTCACTCTGCCTCTCTGGTGCACAAACATTACAAAAATGACGAGTGCATATGGACTATTGGGTTAACAGATGACGTACCTACAGTGAGTACAGAAAACAATAAACACTCAATAAATACAGAATGAACCAGAGACAGAAGTGTACCTGATATGCATTTGAGCAAAATGTGCAAAATATGTGTGGCTTTCTCAGAGAAAGATCCAGAGTGTAAATTATGATTAACTGTTCAGTTAGACCTGCAGAATATATTACAGGGTTTGTGTGTGGAGGTTACTAGGTCTATGTGGAAGTTACAGGGTCTCTGCATGGAGGTTCCTGGATCTGTGTGTAGAGGTTACTGGGTCTCTGTGTGAAGGTGACATGGTCTCTGTGTGGAGGTTACGGAGTCTTTGCCCAGAGGCTACTGGGTCTCTGCGTGGAGGTCCCTGGGTCTGTGTGGAGGTCCCTGGGTCTCTGTGTGGAGGTCCCTGGGTCTCTGTGAGGTGGGTACTGGGTCTCTGCATGGAGGTCCCTGGGTCTGTGTGTGGAGGTCCCTGGGTCTGTGTGTGGAGGTCCCTGGGTCTGTGTGTGGAGGTCCCTGGGTCTCTGTGTGGAGGTCCCTGGGTCTCTGTGTGGAGGTTACCGAGTCTTTGCATTGAGGCTACCCTGGGTCTCTGCGTGGAGGTTACTTGGTCTGTGTGAAGGTTATTGGGTCTCTGTGGATGGCACTAGGTCAGCGTGGAGGTTACTGGGTCTCTGTGAGGAAGTTATTGGGTCTGTGTATAGAGGTTACTGGGTCTGTGTATAGAGGTTACTGGGTCTGTGTATAGAGGTTACTGGGTCTGTACAGGGGTTGCGGAGTCTCTGTGGGGAGGTTACTGGGTCTGTTTAGAGGTGTGACTGTTACCTGGATCTAGACAGGTGAATTTGCAGCACTCTTTGGGGTCTTTGCGGAAGTGTGTGCACCCCTGCGGTCGGTCACACAGTGCAGCCACACACATCTCGGGCTCTCCATCATGGCAGGTGCAGCTCAGACACGGATCATCTCCTTTAGGAGTGAAGTAGTAACCCTCACTGACCACGTTATCTTTTATATCCACGCATGTCTGCCCTACACACACACACACACAGGGAGAGGGAGAGAGAGAGAGCGAGTGAGGCATTCAATACTGACCGGCCTGCCTACATTCATTGCTTATATATAACTGTCATTTTTGCTCTCGGCACAGAACAAAGTCTGTGCACCCCTGCTTTAAAGAGTGTGTCAGGTGTGTGTGTGTGTGTGTGTGTTTGTGTGCGTGTGTGTGTGTGTGTGTGTGTGAGAGCGTACTCCTCTTGCAGAGAAAGGGGAACTTCTTATAACAGTTCTCAGCGTGCCAGCTGTGCAGACCGTGCTCGTTAATGTTTTTGTTTTGGAAGCGCTGAAGCTGAGCGCAGAACACGCTCTCCTGTGTCGGGCTGACCTCCGAAAAACTGGTCAAACCCTCTGGGGGCAGGAACACCTGCAAAGAACCTGGAAGACACATTGACTTCATCATTATCTTCATCCTTTTGTCACAATACATCACGCTACGATATTAGGATATTTACACAATGATACCATTTTTGGCACATTTATGTAATGACGTTTATACTTCGTTCACGTGATCAATCAATTTTCACTCTCTGTTCAGAATCTTCCTCCTAACACTGACATGGCGCACTGAAGCCTAGGCCTCACCACAAATCAACATCTCAGCACCCTCTTGTGGACAGAGAGGGCAATGGATTTTGAAATCCAAGCAGTCCACCAAAGTGGCTTACACATAACAAAACAATAAAAACAGATATCCAGGCTTCTCCAGGTTGACACTATTTTCTCACCTGAAATATCACAATGTTCCAAATATGGGACTTTATATAATGTGGAGCAAGCAGTACACTTCTAATTTAAGCAGTTTTTACATACCACATCATACCAGAGTTACTATTGTTCACTAAAACGGTCACTAACATGAAAATTTACAATAAAAATGTGCATGTTAACTGTAATAAAATTCATATGACATTTCACAATTGACTAATTGAAAACTAATACAAAATAGAATACATTTTTTTTTGCAGGGAACGAGTTTATAATAGAATGAGAGTGTGTTTAGTATTTAAGGGCAGCTGGAGCCAAGCTGAGCTCAGTCACAGAGTCACTGCTGTGTTCATTTTATTAAACTCAAATATCAAATACCTGCTATCACAGCATTCATCAGAATACTGAACACTAAACCTGAATATACACTATATTTACAAAAGAATTCACTCACCCATCCAAATAATTGAATTCAGCTGTTCCAATCACTTGCATGGCCACAGGTGTATAAAAGCAAGCAACTAGGCATGCAGACTGCTTCTATAAACATTTGTGAAAGAATAGGTTTCTCTCAGGAGCTCAGTAAATTATAGCGTGGTACCATGATAGGATGCCACCTGTGCAGCAAGTCCAGTCATGAAATTTCCTCACTACTAAATATTCCACAGTCAACTGTCAGTGGTATTATAACATAGTGGAAGTGATTGGGAATGACAGCAACTCAGCCACGAAATGGTAGGCCACATAAAATGACAGAGTGGGGTCAGTGGTTGCTGAGGCACATAGTGCGCAGAGGTCGCCAACTTTCTGCAGGAGTTGGGTTCAGCCCCAGTGAAAGGAACTCTTAATGCTTCAGCAGACCAAGAGAGTTTGGACAATTTCATGCTCCCATGTGGGAACAGTTTGGGCATAGCCCCTTCCTGTTCCAACATTACTGCACACCAGTGCACAAAGCAAGGTCCATAAAGACATTGATGAGTGAGTTTGGTGTGGAAGAACTTGACTGGTCTGCACAGAGTCCTGACCTCAACCCGACAGAACACCTTTGAGATAAATTAGAGCGGAGACTGGGAGCCAGGCCTTCTCGTCCAACATCAGTGTCTGATCTCACAAATGCGCTTCTGGAAGAATTCCCATAAACACACCCCTAAACCTTGTGGAAAGCCTTCCCAGAAGAGTTGAAGCTATTATAGCTAAAATAGGTGGTTCAACATCATATTAAATCCTATGGAATAAAAATGGAATCTCACTCAATTTCATAAGCGTGTGAAGGCAGATGAGCGAATACTTTTGGCAATATAGTGTAAATTAAAGTTTTGTATTGCTCAGAAAATACTAAACTAAAACAATTAATGTTCAGAAAATTAAAAACTAAACTAAAACTGCTACTGTTCAGAAAATAAAAAATAAAGCTATAAATATTTAGAAAAAAATGAGCTGAAACTATTACTGTTCTCAAAATAGAATCTAAATTAAAATTTAAAAATAAAATGAAAATAATAAATAATAATGCACCTCTAACTGAAACTAACTGAATTCAAACGCTCATATCTCAGTAACGCAGGAGATGTTAAAACCTCAGCACTGACCTTTGTAGGCCACCTCCCAGCGGCCCTCCAGGGAGCGACTCTGGTTAGTGATGACGTACTGATACCCCACCCAAAAACTGCACAGACAAAATACAGAGAGAACATCACCACTCACAGCAATTTACATAATAAAATACACCTCAGTTCAAATCTGAGAAGGGGGGAATATTTATCGTTACTGAGATATGTTACGATATAGTTTTCTAAACAATCTGTGAAAATCTCAGCATTATTTGTGTTTTGTAGTTATGGCAACCCCTGGTTCCTATCACCACCACTGTAAAGAAATCTGAACCATTTCACACCAAACCACTCTAAATCATTCGGTTTACGCCTCATACACTTAAATACAGGAGAATTTTGTAAAGTTGGTGGAGTTTCCCTTTAAAAAACACAGACTGGCTGCATGTTTTATTAGAAGGAGAGCACTGGTAGTCCTGTTTAATCGGATTTTAGTGCAAATGAGTTAAAGCAACAGTTATGCAGAAGTTTAATTTCCCGTAAATTTAGTCAATCAGATGACATGTTTGGTGCTCCTTCAGGTTTTGCCCTGCAGCTATGAGGCTAATGTAGCTAACCTACAGGAAACCTATAGTTCACTAATTAGCATAATGCTGACTGCATCATACACCTGCCTTTAGTGCTTCAGTGAATTTGGCTTCCTGTTTACCAGCTTCTTATTCCAATTTTGTGGTCCACCTTAAAATGTTGGGGCCCTATCATCAGGAGATCACAAGTTCAATCCCTGGTGATGCTACAGCCATCCGTAGCCGGGAGTCCAAGACAGCACAACTGGCCTCGCTCTCTCTGGGTGCGTTAGGCTTCACCCTCCTAGTGTTGGTAATATTGTGTGATTGGGGGAGTCCTAACTAGCTGGAATTGGAAACGACTTAATTGGGGAGAAAATTGGGTAAGAATCCAAAAAAAGACAGAAAGAATGACGCACAGTTACATTCTGGCGACTACACCATTTAGGGTGGAACGGAAAATTAAGACTAAAGTGGGATTGAATTTTGTTAAACACAGCACTGCTGGTTGTTGGCTGTTCCATCTTAGTATAGCTCACAGTTCTTCCTCTGTTTATATCATATGCCTCGTGTGAAGTACACTTACTTGCACTGGTCTTTGCGTTCACACACTTTCTCGTCAAAGTCCATCTCGATCTTGAGGATGAACTGCAGCTCCTCATTGGTGACGAAGGTGGCAAGCGAGCCGTTCACTCTCTGACACGTTTCCACTGCCTGCCAGTAGTTCTCATTCCGCAGATATACTTTATAACAGCTCGCCGTTTTCTCGTAGTGATGCCAACCGCTTGGACACTTCTCTACAGGATACAACAGCGTCAGAGTTTAGGACAAGTAAGCAACACCACCACCACGACCACCTATATTCCAGCAGTATCCAACATTACTGATAAGAGGTAAACACTAAGCTTTACCGCATTTAATCGGTCAGACAAAAAACTAAAAAGCTTGAATAACAAAGTTGTTTCCTTTGTTCACTTTTTAATTTAACCCTATTAGACAGTGAAACAGTGATTAGTTTAAGTGACAGTCACGTGCAGAACTTTAGGTGCACCTAGTCAAATGACAGCCTTCTGCTAAATTCAGTGCACCAGTTTTACTAATTTGACTTTAAATATAAAATGTAAACCCAGTAAATAAACAGCTATTGTGTATTAAAATGTGCAGAAGTGTGCTTTAAGCTACAGTAGAGCAACGCCCCCTGTAGGACTCACTGTTGAAGCGTACTGGCTGAGCCACACCCATCACATCTTCCACCTGCTCAAAGCTGTTTCCATAACGATACCGTGCCTCCTTCATAGCTGAGAAGATACAGTTAGAAATGATTTGTGTAAATTTGTGTAAGGCATATTTTAAATTGAAATACAAAATGTGTTTGTATTTGCATTTGCAATCCTGTTTCGCTTGGTTTGAATTTTCACTGCCGACCAGGCACTCCTGTCAATCAAACACTGTATTCTAATGATACACACTTTTTGCCTATCTGTGTGAAAGAGACTTAACAGAATCAACATCTGAACACAGAAAATTGAAAATGTGCATAATTACATCCCTAATGTAAAAAACGCTGAAACTTTAAGAACATGTGTAATCAAATAGTTGAATTATACATACGTGGACAATCCAATTCGTCACTTTTATCCTCGCAGGCAGTCCAGCCGTCACACTGCCAGGCCAGGGGAATGCACTGCATCTTCCCACTGCGACAGGCGAACTGCCCGGGATTGCAGCGCTGCTCTAGTGTGCACATAACAACATATATGTACAGGTTGGAAATAAAAGGGCTAAAATCTTTACTGTAACTTTACTGTAAAATCAGCAGCAGTGACGAGTCTCTTACCTGAGAGCAGCCGTGCCACAGCTACCCGCCCACCTGCGTGAGAGATCAGCACAGTCATACAGGATTAAAGCAACATGACACAGTTACAGTCAGTCAGAGCTAATGCTGCTAACAAGCTTTCACCCCACCAATTAGCATGATGCTAACTGCATGCCCAACTCATCACATCTTTGCCTTTACCGACTTCCCATTTGACAGCTTCTTATCCAATTTTCAGTTCCACCTTAAATGCTGCAGCAATGTCATTTTGGCACCAGGCTAAAAAAAATCTGTATGGTGCAGCAGCAGACAAAGGCAGCAGAACGTAACTGCTGCAACATTTAAGTTGGAATGGAAAACTGGGTCTTGGCTGTATCAACGCTGCGCTGCCAGCATTAAACACTCATAGGGAAGTTCTCTGTTGTTTTGACATTGGGCTCATTTTTCCTATAAGAAATCCAACTTCAGTTCCGCGTCTCAAAATGTTTGGAGCTCTGACAGACTCTCTGACGCTGTATAACTCATTTGCTACTTTGTAGCCTGATACATGTAGCCTGATAATCCATCAATAATCCGACAAATAGCTCAAATGGAATAAAATGCATTCATGTTTACACTTCGGGTGGAATAAACTAGTCCAACTGAAGCCAATCTGAACACAATTTCTATCCAACTGAACAAGGTGGGTAATCCTTAAATAATCAGTTAAATAGAAGAATAATATCCATGCAAAAGCCCGTATCTGATTACATTCCCAGTCTGGAAGTTTAAGTCTGTTCTGCGCATGTGCCTCACATCACAGTGAAAGTTTATAGCGTTCAACATCACAGGGGCAGAAACTTTTAAAAGATGGCAGTGGGACAGGCGTCCAGCTTGTGTGTCTCAGATCACAACATCTTCCTATCGCCTTTCTTTAATAATTACATGTGAAGTATGTTTTCCTGAGTTTGACATCATTTGAAAGTAATTAAAAACACAAGCACTGCTTTCTGCTACTTGTCAAACTCTGACTGGATTTGATGCTACACGTCAGGGTAACATCTACACCAGTGGTCCCAACTCAAATGTCAAGAAGAGCCATTTTGTCCTTTCAACAAAAAATCTAACCACCTTGGGAGCCACAACATTTTATTTCTGTTTTACCATCTTCACTGTAAATATGTCATAGTACATGCTGGTGTGCTAGTATAGACAAAAAATATAATATAAACGAAAAATCTAATTCTGCTGTGAAGCCACAACAGGGCGGTAAAAGCGCTGCATTTTGATGCCCCTGGGCTACACTAAAGCTGCGTTCTCATAGCAGGTAAAAGTGGCTCAAATCTGATTTGCTCACTGAATCAATATTTTTGTTTGGCTGTTCACAGCATCTTTCAAATGTATCCAGTATGCAACATCAGTCAGAACAGATCACCTCCTAAACTGAACCGTATGTGCAAAAGAACAATGCTTCATGTTCATACGAGTGGCAGCTCATCCAGAGGTAAACAATCACGACTATGAACGAACGCCAGTGGCTCCCAAAGGTTTCCCTTTCATCTTCGCCAGCATCACAGGAGCAATCATGAAGCTTTGTTGACTGACAGCTGGGCTCATGACCCAGGAAGTGTTCAAGCCTGCCATTAAAAGGGTATGGTTACCTCTTTGGTTTGTGTGCTCGCATTCTTTCGACTTTGTTTTTAGACTTTGACTTTGCAGCCTCGTTCTCCTATGGCCATGCTCAGCCATTTTTTTTAAATCTCTTCAAACTTGGAGCGGTTGAAAGTCTTTTCTGATTTTTTTGGACAGAAACATCAGTCTAAATGTTTATGAGGTCTCAGCAACAGTCACACTGCTGCATATCAGATATGTAACGGATTTCATTACCACATGAATGCAAATATGAATGTGTCCCGGAATTGAAAGTTCAGATTTTTGCTGTTTACACAGAAACATCTCTGTGCTACATAAAGAAAAAGATCAGATTTGGGCCACTTTTACCTGCTGTGTGAACAAAGTTCTCCATGCATGTGCCTAATTTTGGATCAATTACTTTTAGTGTGCATGTAAACAGATTTCCATCAGAGAAGAGTGAGCATAAACACCTCAGTCTTCAGCTGTAAACAGAATAAATTCAGTCAGATTGGCAAAAATCTCTGTATGTAAACAGATTCTGTTCTCTACAAACAGTCCAGCTGACTGATAACAGCAGGTCTGAACTGTCAGGGTCAGAGCAGAACGTGAGCAGAGTGGCTCCTCCAGAAACAGGAGAGGTAAGTAAACAGCAGCAGGCTGTGTGTGGTTTTGTGCATGACCATGATGACCTCTCCACCTGTCTGACTGACCACATGGCAATCTGACCACTCAAAGAACATCAAGTTTAGTCAGAGCCTGCAGTTCGGCCTGACCGATATATCATTTAGTTAATAAAATCGAATTATGTTATAACTGATACTCAGTTACTTTAAACCTGATGTTTATTGACCTGTTAAATGGTCATTTATGGTGGTGGTGTAGCAGCAGCCTGAGGCACCAGAATGAAACTGCAGCACCATTTACGGTGGAATGGAATTTGGTCAACACAGCCAAAGCACCGATATTGGTTGATGTGAATCAGCAAAGTTGAACTCGTCAAATTCCACAAAAAATGTATTCACCAAAAGCTTTGTGATGCCAACAGACTCAACAGTTACTACACAATCCCCAAAAAATAAACAGTGTGAACTAGTATGCTGTTTTGATGCAACTAAACATAAATAAAAGATAGGGACTACAGCTCAGCGCTGAGTAGTTTATTTATTTGTTAGCTAACATTTTTAGCATGTATGCTAGCATAGTGAGTGTGTGTCACTGTGGTAAAGATCAAGTTACTCTGCTTCACTACACATCACTCTGTGTGACTGTAGACATGCGTGTGTTAGAGGAGCAATGGTGCATTGGACCCACAGCTCAGAACGTATGATCGTCTTTGGGCCACAGTAACAATTTCAGTATCTTCAAGGGTTCTTTAATAAAGACAATGTTTCTGTATAGAACAAAGAACACTGAACATCATGGTCCTTCAGATTGTTGGAGATTGTGCTATAGATGGTTCTATAGAGCACCAAAAAAGGTTCTGCTATTATTTTGATATAAAGCTTGTTACAATAGCATAACTCTTTTTGGTACTTCTTTACTTTTTCGATAAGGTTCTATACAGAACCATATACAACACATTCTCCTTCAATCTGAAGAACTACTCCACCATGCAGAGAACCATTTAGTCATGCACAGGGTTCTTTGAGTGTTCATGGTTTTCTTTATTAAAGAACCCTTGAAGAACCATAATTTTTAAGAGGGTACTGTATGAAATAAGGAGGAGAAAAACACTGAGTAGGAAAGAAACTAAAGACCACTGCACACCAGACACGCTGCATCACACAGTGTAGCGTGATGTAGCAGATATCCACAACATACACAAAAAATACTCTTATTTATTACAATAAGGATAAATACGTCATATTGCCCAGCTATATTTCTGAGTATATTACAGTTCTCGTCAGCAGGTAAAGAACACTAAGTGATTATATGCTTCATCACAGAGAATTCTGTGCAGTTTATTTAGTGTCGAATGTCAATGTTGAATAAAAGTCAATGCAGTCAGGGTTTAATCAGTTTTATATGTGGATTAATACTGCACTGTGTCTGTGTCAGAAAGTTATGATAAGTATCATTTAGCATGAATATGTCTTTAAATATCATTCAGCCCTGCTGGACTGATTAGCAGCACATGTCCTTCAGCTGGTCTTCAGCTCAGTTTGTGTTTGCGGTGTAAATCAGAGCCGCTGTTCTGTCCACTCTGGGGGGCTGGGTGGAGTGTGTGTGTGTGTGTGTGTGTGTGTGTGTGGTGGGGGGACAGTATGTGGATTAGAGCCATCAGCCTTAGAGCTCAGTAACTGAAGCAGACACTAACACCACTAACCCTCTAACCTCCTCACTCACCAACACCTGTTACACTGACCACACACACACACACACGTACAAAAGTCCAGGCACCTCTGACAAAACAACATCTAGTTCAGTAAACCTAAACTCATCTCCCAGATCAGATCATTTGAGTGTTAGTGTCATAAGCCTTACCTACTTCAGTCCGATAGGCTGTCTAGTTATGTGGTTTCAGTGAGCAAGTCAAATGCTCTGTAAGGAGTGAGAGTATAATCACACACACACACACACACACACACATTTTCTAAGCCGATTCCCCCACAGAGTCGGGGGGCGGGGGTGGTTGCTGGAGCCTAACCCAGCGGTCATGGGCGGTAGGCAGGATACACCCTGGACAGGGCGCCAGTCCATCGCAGGGCTATACATTACATATACATTCACTAACTGTACACAATCGTTCATACTGTTTATTAATACTGAACTGGAGTAAATGCAGTGTTAACTCTCTCAGCAGCGAATCTTAAACACCAGAATCAGACAGTTCTGTTAGACCTTGCTATTCTGGTTGAACCCAACACACCAACCACAACGTAAATATACACACACAATAACATAATGACCTGGAAACACCTTCTGTAAAATACAGACAAAGTGGAGGGACTCTTTCTGTTATTCTGCTTCTAAACTGTTGAGCTCTGTTCACCTCAGAGTTCATTTGAAAACTCAGCTCTTTAACTCAGTGTTTTAATTATCATGAAAACTGTGACCACACTTTGAAAAACGCTTCTGTCCAGTTGCCATCAGATCCCCCAGATCCAGCACAGAGAGCGGGTTTATTCTGCATTAGACAACTCTGTAACCCACCAGAGCACATATCTGTAAGTAGCTCCATACACAAAACTGCAGAATGTTCTGATAATTTAAATCCCCTCAATCAAAAATACTACCAGCATTAAAACTATGAAGTCTCGTATTCACCAGTTTCTTGTATGAATCTGCCCATTCCTTAAAAGGTGTGGCAGTAATTACAACACCTGAGGAGCCAGAATGTAACTGCTGCACCATTTCACATAGAAATCTGAACAAGAATCTGGCAAAGAGGAAGACGACTTCAGCTTCATATTAAAACTGCAGGTAGGACAATTTCAGTTTGAAATGAATTGACATTAAAAACATATTTAAATATTTGACCCCTTCATGGTCACATGGTGCCAACTTCAATGTTACGACATACTTGATATTGAACAGCTGCTTATTTGTGGTTTTCACTATAAAAAAGGAATGACTGAAATGATTTTAGTTTGTGTACCAGTAGTTTCAGAACATTTTCAGCATATTTTAACAAAACTGCACACAAAACTGCAAAAATATCCACTTTCACTAATAAAATAGAACAAGCTTGAAAGAATGGCACTGACTTATATTATTGCACGCGTGTGTGTGTGTGTGTGTGTGATTGCTTATATATGTATATACACTGCTTAAAAAAAATAAAGGGAACACTTAAACAACACAATATAACTCCAAGTAAATCAAACTTCTGTGAAATCAAACTGTCCACTTAGGAAGCAACAGTGATTGACAATCAATTTCACAGCTGTTGTGCAGATGGAACAGACAACAGGTGGAAATTACTGGCAATTAGCAAGACACACTCAATAAAGGAGCGGTTCTGCAGGTGGGGACCACAGACCACTTCTCAGTACCTTTCTGCTTTCTGGCTGATGTTTTGGACACTTTTGAATGTTGGTGGTGCTTTCACACTCATGGTAGCATGAGACGGACTCTACAACCCACACAAGTGGCTCAGGTAGTGCAGCTCATCCAGGATGGCACATCAATGTGAGCTGTGGCAAGAAGGTTTGCTGTGTCTGTCAGCGTAGTGTCCAGAGGCTGGAGGCGCTACCAGGAGACGTGGAGGAGGCCGTAGGAGGGCAACAACCCAGCAGCAGGACCGCTACTTCTGCCTTTGTGCGAGAAGGAACAGGAGGAGCACTGCCAGAGCCCTGCAAAATGACCTCCAGCAGGCCACAAATGTGCATGTGTCTGCACAAATGAGGATGGTATGAGGGCCCGACGTCCACAGATGGGGGTTGTGCTCACAGCTCAACACCGTGCAGGACACTTGGCATTTGCCAGAAAACACCAGGATTGGCAAATTCGCCACTGGCGCCCTGTGCTCTTCACAGATGAAAGCACTGTGACACTGAGCACATGTGACAGACGTGACAGAGTCTGGAGACGCCATGGAGAGCGATCTGCTGCCTGCAACATCCTTCAGCATGACCGGTTTGGCAGTGGGTCAGTAATGGTGTGGGGTGGCATTTCTTTGGAGGGCCGCACAGCCCTCCATGTGCTCGCCAGAGGTAGCCTGACGGCCATTAGGTACCGAGATGAGATCCTCAGACCCCTTGTGAGACCATATGCTGGTGCAGTTGGCCCTGGGTTCCTCCTAATGCAGGACAATGCTAGACCTCATGTGGCTGGAGTGTGTCAGCAGTTCCTGCAAGATGAAGGCATTGAAGCTATGGACTGGCCCGCCCGTTCCCCAGACCTGAATCTGATTGAGCACATCTGGGACATCATGTCTCGCTCCATCCACCAACGCCACGTTGCACCACAGACTGTCCAGGAGTTGGCGGATGCTTTAGTCCAGGTCTGGGAGGAGATCCCTCAGGAGACCATCCACCACCTCATCAGGAGCATGCCCAGGCATTGTAGGGAGGTCATACAGGCACGTGGAGGCCACACACAATACTGAGCCTCATTTTGACTTGTTTTAAGGACATTACATCAAAGTTGGATCAGCCTGTAGTGTGTTTTTAGACTTTAATTTTGTGACTCCAAATTTAGGCCTCCATTGGTTAATAAATTTGATTTCCATTGATGATTTTTGTGTGATTTTGTTGTCAGCACATTCAACTTATTCAATGAGAATATTTCATTCATTCAGATCTAGGATGTGTTATTTGAGTGTTCCCTTTATTTTTTTGAGCAGTGTATATACACACACACACACACATATATATATATATATATATATATATATATATATATATATATATATATATATATATACATACACACACACACACACAAACACACACACACACACACACTTACCATAAATAATTACTGTTAGTTTTATATAATTAGTATAATTAGTAATAAAATCATTATACCTTATAGTTTTGTTCCTAATAATAATAATTATTATTATTGTTATTATTATTATTAATAATAATAATAATAATAATCACAACCTCGATTTAATACAGTAATTTTGTGTATGTTATAACAAACATATTACAGTTTATAAACATACACTTTCAAAGCTGCAGACAGCTTGTTTGCTGACATATGAATCACCTGAACTGATCAGCAATTGTGACACATGGAAACCATCAGCATTCATGTATTGTTCAATACTACATGATACAGTGGAATATAGTGTGATATAGTAAAACATGTTAAAAAACTGTATAATACTGCATGATACATTACAATAGCATGTGTAGTGACATTATGATACCATATGATACGCTTTGATACAGTATGACATTATGACACTACACAATACAGTATGATACACTACAATACTGTACAATACATCATGATATTGTAGGATACTGTATGACAAAGTATGATACATTTAATATTATACCATACTGTATGATATAGTACAATAGTGCACAAAGTGTTATATTAGGGATGTGTACAGCTGCTCTAGAGCGGTTGAAATATCAATCATTTCACACTGAAACCGCCACTTCTTGAAATCACAATAGCCGCTATTTTCATTACAGAATACATTATCAATATTTTTGGGGAAATTTAACCTAATGACGCCGAGGCAGTGAACAATCAGAAATGACCAAATACTTCTGTGCTGCATGTGTGACATCACAAACACCGACAATCTGGCAGTGTGACGCTTTCGGCGTTCAAAAAGTGAATATTCTGCTATTCTTAGCCAAAACAAGCCTCTTTTAATTTATGCATTTTACAGAAATGAATGAATTTATAGAAAACATTTAAATCACAATATTGATGAGAGAAATCACAATACTTTCCCCAAAACTGCTCAGCTCTGTACTGGAGACCTTGGGTGACAGTTCAGTGTCAGTATTTGCAAAGTGAAACCGTTACATTTCATCACAAGAAGACGGAGTAAATACACAAACCAACAACCTTGCACTCAACAACAACTGCACCTTACATACACTGTACTGCTGCTGTCAGAACACTACTGTTTACTGTTTACATCTATTACTTACACAAAACACTATTGTTTACATCTATTACTTACACAAAACACTACTGTTTACATCTATTACTTACACAGAACACTACTGTTTACTGTTCACATCTCTTACATGCAACACGCACTTTATGAACAGCTGCTCTACACACTTGCACATATGCACATGTAACTTTCATTTTCTTTCAACTTTGCACATAAAACTGTTCATTTTTGCTATTGTATTTAGTGTTATTCTTATATTTCCTATTTTTTCCTATTCTCTTAAGATTATATTTGGTGAATGGAGGACAGCAAAGTAAAAATTTCATTGTACAGTGTAACTGCCTGTTCTACTGTACAGATGACAAAAAACTCTTGAATCTTGAATCTCAGTCAAACGACACTTTTCTGTTGTAACAGTAAAAATATAGTAATCTGTCTGAAGACGAGCACTAACAGGGACAGTGTGGCTTCATTCGTGACTGAGGAGAGACAGCACGACCGGTTTTGTGTTGGTTTAGCACAAGCTAGACTAACTACTCTAGCTGATGTTGGCACGTTCAGAAACAGTGGAATCACAGTCCTGTGATAAACTAACATGCTATACACAAACTCTGCGTCAGGTGTAGTTCAGCTCTTCAGCTCATCTGAAGACGAAGCCTCAGTTAAAGTCTCGCTAAAACCGGCTGATTTATCTGCGGTGTTTATCAGAACACCAGCTCAGGCGAAGTGACAGTCCTACATTCACTTCAGCTGAAGTTTAGGGTTTTTAACACCTTTATGCAGTTTTTAACCCTTTATGCAGTCATTATGCAGTACATTACACTGTACAGTGTATTAAGAAACATTACATTATGTTATTATGTTGTAATACAGTGAAATGTGTTATAAAAAAACAACTATATGTTATGATGGAATACGATAATATGATACACTGTGATACGACGTTATGACGCTGTAAAGTACGATATATCACTACATAGCAAACTGTTATGATATGGTACAGTACGATATGTTACAATACAGTGCAACTTTATGACACATTACACTACGATATGTTACATTACAGTATAAAGTGATTCAATACAGTATAATATGTTACAACACAGTACGGTATGTTACAATATAGCCCGATGTTAAGCTACGATACAGTGCGATATGTTACACTACGGTACGGTATGTTACAACACAGTACGATAAGTGTAACGGCACAGTCTGATGTTGTGACAGTTTGTATTGCTTGTCTGGCTCCAACAGAGAATGTGTACCGAGTGCTAAGTGTGTAAGATGTGTTGAATATTAAGTGTGTACTAAGGGTTAAATTAGGTTTTAAGTGTGTATTTAAGGTTGAGCGGTCTGATCTGGCCTGCTGTGTTAATAACAGACTCCACTCCGCAAGTCGTCTAGCCGTGCTGCTAACGGGCTGTACCTGCTCTCGGTTACCGGCCAGCGGCGCTACTGCCTGTCTGTGCCCTGGGAGTAGGCTGTCCTGTACGCTGGGGAAGAGTGGGGCGGTAGACTGACCTGTGCCCGGCGGCTCCATGATGATGGCGCTCAGCAGCGCGATGAGCAGCAGCGGAGCGGTACAGCGCGCCTTCCCCCACATCGAGCGCACATTCCGGGCTCCGGGGGACAGAAGGGCCGCGGAGAGACTGCCCTCCGCCTGGAGCTCCTCAGGACACCACGGGGTCCAACCTGCTGTGCCCCGGTCTTGCTGTTGCTGTCTGCTGCACTTGTTTGCTTGCCGTGTGTACTTTGTTGGTGTTTGCGTTTATTAGCCTGCGCTCCGTCTCTCTCTGCTGCCGCTTCAGCTCGGCCCAAAACACAACAAGATGGCCGCGTTCTCCTCCATCAGCCTTAGTGCCCTCCGCCCCGTAGCCAATCAGCAACCAGCGAGGGCGGGACTACAGGGGTCTTGACCTATCAGTACACAATAGAGGAAGAGCTATATGAAGAACAGCCTATCGAAAAATAGGAAGGGGCGGGACTCTCTCGGCTGCTCTGCTGCCATTCAGACGAGTTTTCTTTCTGGTGATTCGATTCTTTAAATGATTCGAATCTGTGACGCGTTCACGAGTCTGTAAACAAACAGCAGGTTTGTGTCATTTTAAAATGTGCGCATGTTGTCCGTTTTAAGCTTGTAGTGCTGCACTCGCGGGAGGGAATGTCGTATTTAAACCCTGTCATGTGAATTAATATGTAAAATACATTTCATATTTAGTAAATTAAAATGTCTCATTAGTTTATTGTAAGGTGTACAATAGAATACTGGAATATACATTATTATGATTATCTGATTAAACATAATCAGATGCAAGTCCATAAAACTGTAAAAAAAAAAAGTATTCAAGTGGGATTGAGGTCTCGATGAACTCACAAGAATTCTCTCACATAGTCCAACAGTATGAAACAATCCATATATATATATTTTCATTCATGTATTCATTCACCCATCTAAATCAACAAATTTGCAGACTGCATGCAGACTGCTTCTACAAATATTTGTGAAAAAATGGGTCGCTCTCAGGAGCTCAGTGAATTTCAGCGTGGTACTGTGATAGAATATCACGTGTGCAAGAAGGTGAAATTTCCTCGCTACTAAATATTCCACAATCAACTGTCATTGGTATTATAAAGCAAGGGTCATAAAGACATGGATGAGTGAGTTTGGCGTGGAAGAACTTGACTGGCCTGCACAGAGTCCTGACGTCATCCCGATAGAACACCTTTGGGATGAATGGGATGAATTAGAGTGGAGACTCCGAGCCAGGGCTTCTCATCCAACATCAGTGTCTGACCTCACAAATGGGCTTCTGTAAGAATGGTAAAACATTCCCATAAACACACTCCTAAACCTTGTTGAAAGCCTTCCCAGAAGAGTTGAAGCTATTATAGCTGCAAAGGGTGGGCAAAATCATATTAAACCCTATGGATTAAGAATGGGGGATAGGCTCCAGCACCCCCTGCGACCCTGACGGAGAAGTGGCTTAGAAAATGGATGGATGGATGGATGGATGGATGGATTAAGAATAGGATGTCACTAAAACTCATATGGGTGTGAAGACAGACAAGCAATTACTTCTAGCAATACAGTGTATATATAATTCATAGATATATTTATAATGTTGTATATACTGTTCATATAGTTATATATTTCATAGACATATGCTTGTTATTACACATTTGCACTAGCTGTCTTGCACTGTTGCTGCTATTTGCACTTCTGGTAGATGCTAATTGCATTTCATTGACTTGTACTGGGAAATGACAAAGTTGAATCTATCTGTCTATACTGATTGGAAAAGATCTTGGATTTTTTGCTTACAAGATTTGTATCCCAACAAGACCCCCCTGCTAAAAAAAACCCATATAAACCATTAAATGTTTCTGTTGGTTCCTGGTGGTTCTGTAATGTGTTTTGTCTTTAATGAGTTGATGTCACTGTGTAAAGGATCCTAATGGTTTAACAGGGGGCCAGTGAGTGATTTTCAATGCATGTAAATGTGTTCTACAGGAAACTAGTGGTCTCAATTGAAAACCATTGCGGCAATTCTCATTAGAAAGCAAATCCATTAGGTATTAATCTAAATTGTTTTTAGTGGTCCTTTTTTAGAAGGACAGAGAGATACATTTCAACAGTCCTCCTAAAATACACTATATTGCCAAAATTATTCGCTCATCTGCCTTCACACGCATGTGAAGTTGAGTGAGATCCCATTCTTAATCCATAGGGTTTAATATAATGTCGGCCAACCCTTTGCAGCTATAACACCTTCAGTTCTTCTGGGAAGGCTTTCCACAATGTTTAGGAGTGTGTTTATGGGAATTTTTGACCATTCTTCCAGAAGCGCATTTGTGAGGTCAGAAACTGATGTTGGACAAGAAGGCTTGGCTTGCAGTCTTTGCTCTAATTCATCTCAAAGTTGTTCTATCGGGTTGAGTTCAGGACTCTTTGCAGGCCAGTCAAGTTCTTCCACACCAAACTCGCTCATCCACGTCTTTATGGACCTTGCTTTGTGCCCTGGTGCGTAGCCATGTTGGAACAGGAAGGGGCCAACCCCACACTGGTCCCACAAAGTTGGCAGCATGAAATTGTCCAAAATCTCTTGGTCTGCTGAAGCATTAAGAGCTCCTTTCACCAGAGCTAAGGGTCCGAGCCCAACTCCTGAAAAACAACCCCGCACCATAATCCCCCTCCACCAAACTTTACACTTGGCACAATGCAGTCAGTCAAGTACTGTTCACCTGGCAACTGTCAAACCCAGAGTCATCCATCAAATTGCCAGATGCTGTCCAGTGACGGCGCTTTACGCTTTTACGCTTTTACGCTGCAGTCAATGCTTTGCATTGCGGTTGGTGATGTAAGGCTTGGATGCAGCTGCTTGACCATGGAAACCCATTCCATGAAGCTCTCTCCACTGTTCTTGAGCTAATCTGAAGGCCACATGAAGTCTGGAGGGCTGTAGCAATTGACTCTGCGAGAAAGTTGGTGACCTCTGTGCACTGCGCCTTAGCATCCTCTGACCCTGCTGTCATTTTACATGGCTGAGTTGCGGTCATTCCCAATCTCTTCCACTTTTTTGTAATACCACTGACAGCTGACTGTGGAATATTTAGTAGTGAGGAAATTTCACAACTGGACTTGTTGCATAGGTGGCGTCACAGTTCCACGCTGGAATTCTCTGAGCTCCTGAAAGCCACCCATTCCTTTACTAATGTTTTTAGAAGCAGTCTTGTCTTGTATTTTACTCTTGAGTGTTGTTAATTATTTTATTCTATTCACAAAACATTTCACGCATGTCTAGCCACTGGTCTCCTGTTATTATGATCCTTTACACTGTGATATCAACCCATTTAAAAAGCCACATTACAAAATCATTAAGGACCAAGAGAAACATTTTCTATGGTGTTTTTCAGCAGAGGAGTTTTAGGAAAACTTGAGTCTCTCTTTACCTATTTATCTCTATCCATTTTTATTTTTCATTTGCACTCACATTGCATACTGTACACATGCTTTTATGTTTGTTAGAATTTGTCATAATTACAACTGCACACACTGTATAGTCCATAACATACAGCATATTTGCGCTTTCTTTTACATTCATAGTATAGTTTGTATAGTAACATGTAGTTCAGAGTAGGAATCTGACTGTACAGTATTGCTTCTCTGAGCACCTGACAACAAACTCTCGAATCTCAAACCGAATGTTTACGTTCAAGCTCAGCAGCGAAACGCAGCACTGCCAGCGGACAGCAGAGGCTGTGACGCTGAACTGAACTCACTACAGCGGTCAGAAATGCAGCGAAACACAAGAATGAAACTCAAATGGCTCCATGCCCCCTATGAAGTGCATTTAAGAGGTAATGAAATAATGCCTTCTGTGTTCAAATGGTGCACTAATTATCCAAGACGCCCAATGAAATAAGCTGTGTTTCCCTTACAGACATTACAACTATTTGATTCTAAATGTCATCATTTTATATAAAAGAATTATTCCACAGACGAGCCAGCAGCCGTTGGAAACGTGCAGTGAGCAAGGCTGAAACAAACTCAAAAGCTCAAAAGAACATAACTAACTTCTTTTACTTCTTCAACAGACATCTTTAACTGATGACTGAGAGTAACATAATGAATTAGAACTACGAATAAAGCCTCGTCTGTGATAAACTATACTGTACTATACTGTATTTACCAACACTATATTTAATGAAGAAGCAAAAAAAAAAAAGTTCAATTAGCTCCGTAATTAGCTTTAGCATTAGTTCAGTTTTTGTCACTAAAACCTCCTTACGTTTAAGGAGGCTTTTAGTCAGTCTTAAGTCTTATGTTTATTTAAATTAGTAAAATGTGGTAAATGTTCTCTGTTAGATTCTAAACGTTCCTTTGTGTTAATGAATATAGCCTGTCAGCACAAGTGTAGTGAGGAGTCAATTTCAAAAGAGTCGATTCTTCGACTTCAACGCGTCTGGGAATCGGGCCGATCTCTCTTGGCCAGTGATTCTAAGATTCGAAATTCTTGAAGTCGACTTTTCAGCTGTTTTCATAGCGGTTTTCTGTCCTAAAATCATTTTGAAGCAAGGGATCTGAACAGCCAGTGTATTTCATTACCAACTTTAAACACTGTGAGCACATATGAAGCCGATCTGCCTCGTATTTGCCAAATTTTTATTCAAAATGTTTGTTTGACATTAAAAATGGCATTGCAGATACATTCTGGCTCCAGTGCACCATTAAGGTACCTAGTGAATCATTTAAGGTATAACGAAAAAGTCGAACAGGAAACCAACTTCAGCCTTGTGAAAAGTGGATCAATAAAAACATCCAACTGCTCCGGACTGAAACTTGACAAGCTACCATCTTAAATGGCGCTGCAGTTGCACAGAGAAGTTGGTGAATATAAAACTAACATCGTTACCTCATTAAATGCATTCATTTACCTCAACAAGCTTCTTAGTCATAAAAACCATCAAACTTTCTCTCGGTGTTGTTTAATAAGCCACTAACGAGCAGCACAGCATAGAAGCTGTTGACCGCAAACCGGGCACTTCTGTACTTCACCTACTACACTAATGAGCGCACTTCTAATGGGATATGCGCTATTTTTACACACTATTTAGTGAGCTAGTAGGCGATTTGGGATGCGGCGCTAGTAACAGCAGGAAATCTCTAAACTCAAATATAGTTGTAGTAATACAGTTCTCAAACATCAAAAGTTTTTTAAGCCTGTTTTCCTGCCTTTGCTGGATCAGTTTGGCTTCATCTTATTAAACAGCCGCAGCACTGCTGAGTGAACTTGTTGCTACCAAATTGGCAAATTGACGACTGTGACGTCATCGCAATACTATCAGTTAGAAACTGCGGCGGGGCTTCCTAATTCCGAATTGTGATGTAATCAAAAGCCACTTCGTAATCAGAATTTCTTGTAACCCAAATAAACTTTGAAACTAAAAGGAAAGCCTGCAGGCTGAATTTGGGCTGTATCGCTTGGATATGTTAGTGGGCTGAAGTGAGCACCATCATGACTGAAGCTGAGTTCCTGAAGAAGCGCGGGTACACACTGGGCATCAGGCTGGGTGAAGGATCCTATGGCCATGTTAAGTCTGCTTACTCACAGCACCTCAAAACCAACGTGGCCATAAAGATCATCAACAGGAAGACAGCGGCGCAGGACTTTCTGGACAAGTTCCTGCCACGAGAGCTGGACATCTTGCGATCACTGAACCACAGCAACATCGTGAAGACCATCGACATCTTCAACACGTCCCAGGGTATGGTGTACATGGTGATGGAGCTTGGAGTTCAAGGGGACCTGCTGGAGCTGATCAAAGCCCGTGGACCTCTGCCCGAAGACTTTGGCAGGAAACTGTTCCGTCAGCTCTCGCTCGCCATCCAGTACATCCACCACCTGGACATCGCCCACCGGGACCTGAAATGCGAGAACCTGCTGCTGGATAAGCACTTCAACCTGAAGGTTTCAGACTTTGGGTTCAGCAAGAAGTTAGAGTACGAGGGCGGCCAGATGGTCCTCAGCAGAACTTTCTGCGGTTCCATGGCTTACACAGCTCCAGAGGTTTTGCATGGTTTCCCATACGAGCCTAAAGTGAGCGATGTGTGGAGCATGGGTGTGGTCCTGTTCGTCATGATGTGTGACTCCATGCCTTATGATGACTCCAACATTAAGAAGATGCTGAGGATTCAAATGGAGCATTGCGTGGATTTCCCTCGTTCTGCATTCGTCCCATTGGAATGCAAAGACCTCATCTACAGGATGCTTCACCCCAATGTGGCTAGGCGGATCAAGATTTGCAGCATTTTGGAACACCTTTGGCTCCAGAAGAAATCCAAAGAATCTGTGGACATCAGAGCCAGACCAAGGGCCTGCCACAAAAATAGGAGCAAGGAGGAACTTAGAACCCTGAAACATTACCAGGAGAACTCTGAGGAACCTGAAGCTGAGTCAGCAGCAGAACCCTCTCCAGAGTCTACAGACAGAGCAGGAGGCTCTAAGCAAGCAGAACTACCATCATCCGCCAGCAGCAACTCTGAAGACTAGCTTTAGCCACCTGTTCATTCAACTTGTGCTGCAAATAATTAAACAAACATCAGCAAAGTTTTGAGAAATTGCTCTTATTTTGACCCAAAATGCCCGAGCTTCTATACACTGTATAAAATTATACAAACTCATATGTAATGAACATTCAGAGGGTTTTCCAACCTTTAGCTTTCAGCCTTTTAGAGATTTAAAGTCATAGTCTTTCCAGTTTTCTTACTTTTAACAAAATACGTCACCACACTCCTGCTCCAATATCAAAACGATTACTTCGCTATGCAGTGAAAATTAAACTGGTCTGACACTGACCACAGGACTGTGAAAAAAAATCTAAATATTGTTGATAGTCAATATATCAAATTTTTTTTCATAATGAGAGGATAATATAAAATGAAATCAACCATTTTTTACCTGTTATGTGTTATCTTAAGTTCTAACTGGGGAATAACTTTTTTGAAGAAGCGTAAAACTAGCTGTGAAATGAGACAGTTTTACTGGCTAAAATGACAAAACAGGTAATAATGTCTATAAACAGGTAGAATATTGGGACATAACAGTTATATTAACTGGATTTGCAGTGTTTGAGACGTGTGCTTTTCGTTTGAGTTTTAAGTTTCTCCCCTTCTTCACCAGCAGGGGGCATTTAGTCCAGTTCACTGTTCAGTGTGATCAGAAGTAATCGGACGCTTTCCTCCTCTTGGGCAGCTGCAGTAGGTCGTCAGTGATGGACGCGGGATCATGGGCGGCAGGTGTTTTGGTTTTGCTGGGCGTGGGTGTTCCCGAGGGTGTCAGAGCGCCACCGTGTGGAGTTTTAGAGCTGAGGTTGCGATGAGAGGGTGAGGGAGTGTAGCTCGCCCGCAACGCCTTATCCGTGTATTTACTGGACGATCTGTTGACCAGCCGTTGAAGTGCAGGTGACAATGCAGCTGGACTCAGACCTTTAGGGGTCAGACTGTCATAGAGACAAAAACAGACACAATCAACATTGCTACAGGGGTGAAACACAGGCATTCCATCAGCATTGATTTGGAATGGAATTATTTGACTATAATCACACTAAGTATTTTAGTTTATTATGTGGTCATTTTTTGGTGTGTTAGAATGAACAATAATACTATGATACAGTGATACAGGATATGCTCATTTTTTTGTCAAAGAACACAATTAAATGGAATCTCTGTGAATTCTGGGATTTACATCCTTCACAACATGAAAATTAACTTTGGTGCTCTGATTTTTTCCAGTGTGCCCATTCTTTCTGTAACAGATCGCTGTTAGAACAGAAGAGCGTCTGGTTCTTGCCTGTGCTGAGTGAAGGTGATGAGGGAACACATGAGAATTACCTGGCCAGGTTCTCTGTCACTTTGCGCAGTGCTTCCTGCTTTTTTGCTCTGTTTTTGGCTGCGACTTCGTTGGCCATTTTCAGGCCCAGACGCTCTCTCCTGCCGGGCTCCGGAATCTAGACACACACATGCGTCACTTGTGTGATTAACTTGGAACTGTTCAGTGTTCTTAAGACTGCATCTTGGACTAAAACACAGCCTCTGTAGTATTTACTGTTTTCGCACAAAAAAAAAAAAAAACAGCAAACAGATCCTTAAATATGCTCACTGTGTATAATTACGGTGATACAGAATAGCAGTGTACACTACTGTACAATAGTTGTGTATAGTTACAGTACAGAACACAGCAGAACCTATGCATGCAGACTGCTTCTACAAACATTTGTGAAAGAATGGGTCACTCTCAAATTCCCATAAACACACTTCTAAACCTTGTGGAAAGACTTCCCAGAAGAGTTTAAACTGTTATAGATGCAAAGGGTGGGCCAACATCATATATAACCCTATGGATTAAGAATGGGATGTCACTCATGCGTGTGAAGGCAGAGGAGCGAATACAATTGCAATATAGTGTATAGTATATATATATATATATACACTATATCATAGCATGTAGGAGTATAGAGTACAATGTGGTGTAACATAGCATATTACAGAAAATAGTACACTGTATAGTTTTAATCAGGGATCATATAAGTGATTAAGGTTGGATGGGTTGAGGAGGGGTGTGAATGACCTTGAACGACGGGCCGTGGCTCCTCTCTATGATCGGTGTTTCTGAACCATCCAGCCGGAATGGAGTGGACTCGATCTCACCCCACGTCATCAATGGAGACTCAGACACTCCTACAACACCATGACATCATCATCATCATCATCATCATCATCTTCACGCATTTCAACATCTTCACACATTCTTACAAATTAGTCAATTAATCTCTAGAAGACCTAAGTTTCACTCTGAGTGCTTTAGTGCTAATCAGACTAAGAGTTTCTGCGTTACTGCTCACTCAGAACTGTCTGAGTTGTAACTGTCCTAATCACTCAGGATTAATTAGTGATACAGTTTTAAACACAAGCCCTAACTTTAACCCTTTAAAGCAGTGCGTCTGTGTACTGACCTGGCGCAGGTGAGGGCGCCCCCACGAACCCGTAACCGTTCACTTTGGGAGACTCATGAGGGAGGAGTTCTTTACCATCTGGACCAACTTTACCCAATTTGAACTATATACAGCACAAAAAACACAAACAAACAAACAAGCAAACAAACATCAGCCATGCTGCAGATCAGCCTTACAAACAATTACACATTTATTTAAAAGATCCTCTGCAGTTTAAATATTTTTAAAATCCTTTCATGGTGAAGGAATACATACAGGGTGCTGAGAGGCAAAATGGACTCCACTGAAAACTTATGAAAATTTTTGTGCAAGGTGTGGGGGCAGAGTTACCTGTGCGTTCAGAGCAGCAGCCTGCTGGATCTGGGACTTATTCAGAGCTTTAGAGAATGGGTCCACATCAAACCGCGTGTTCTTATAGACAACTTCACGTGGCTTCTTAAATACTGTGTCGTCCTTCACACCTTTAGAGGAACACACACATTTCTCCATTATTCCTCCATTTTTTTTTTTGCTGGACTGAATGGTTGGATTCTCTTAGTTCTTATAGATCTATAGCTCCTCTCGTAGAACATGGCTGGTACAGATGGTTCTCTGGATAAGAGGAACCTGTAATTATTGTCTTTGCTTGCTTAAGAGAGCTCTGAGTATAAAGAAAGTGTCAGCTGCAGGAAGTGATGTTTCAGTAATCTCTGAAGCTTTACAAACATTACAATTTATTTCAAGTTTGGAGATCTATATTTCTGAACCAAACTAACCGATGATGTAAGAACATTCTCCACAACAGTGGAGGAATAAATATCTTAAAAAAAGAACCTTTGTTATTTTTTAATATGATCAGAATTGAAGGCCTGCAAAGTAGTTTTTTTTTATCTGTGAAAAAAATAAATATTTCAGCAATTGTATACGTTACATATTTCAGTTACCTTTTAATTTTTCTCCCAAAAATTAAATGGAGAGTTTCATTTTTTCTTTTTTCTGTAACCTTCTTCCATTCTGCTGTGTGGGTGTGGACCCCAGCAGACTGACTGACAGCCTCAGCGTCAAACTTAAAATAGAAATAACAGAATAGAAATGTGGATGGCGAGCACAGGCAGACCATAACTGTTGCACCAGTTAAGGTGAAATGGGATCATTTGAACAAAAGCTGGTGAGTAATAATCTAACTTTAACATGTTAATAACACAGTTGAAACGCAAATTGCTGAATTAGCTGGCTAACAATTATAAATCTGGCCGTAAATAGCACCACTGAGAAACTGCTACAAGGCTATGTTTTTCAGGTTTCTTGTTCAGAATCTCTCTCCAGGTTCATACCAGTAAAGCTACGCTGATGTGATCTGATTTCCAGCCTGCTCCACACAGTGGCCTCCACCTTAGATTTAGTTTGGTATCCAGATAATCGAAGGTTTTGCATTTTAATATTTCTATATTCCAGTACAGTTCAGTTTGTATCTTGTGGTAAAGGAGATTTGGGATTCTGGATGCTTTAATGGAGCTGAAGCCTGTTGTGCTGTTCTGTCTTATCGTTGCTCTCAGGATCTCAGTGAATTCTAGCGCAATACTGTGATAGGATGCCACAACAAGCATAGTGCGCTTGGTACAACAGAGTCACTCGGTACAGACCTCCAAACTTCATGTGGCCGTCAAATTAGCTCAAGAACAGTGTAGAGAGCTTCATGGAATGAGTTTCCAAGGCCGAGCAGCTGCATCCAATCTTACATCACCAAGCATAATGCAAAGCGTCGAATGCACTAGTGCAAAGCGCCACCACTGGACTCTAGAGCAGGGAGATATGTTCTCTGGAGTGATGAATGATGCTTCTCCATCTGGCAATCCGATGGACAAGGGGCTATGGCAGTTTCCAGGAGAATGGTACTTATCTGACTGCACTGTGCCAAGTGTAAAGTTTGGTGGAGGGGGATTATGGTGTGGGGTTGTTTTTCAGGAGTTTGGCTCAGCCCCTTAGTTCCAGTGAAAGGAACACTTAATGCTTCAGCAGACCAAGAGATTTTGGACAATTTCATGCTGCCAACTTTGTGGGAACAGTTTGGGGATAGCCCCTTCCTGTTCCAACATGACTGCACACCAGTGCACAAAGCAAGGTCCATAAAGACTTGGATGAGCGGGGTTTGGTGTAGAAGAACTTGACTGTCCTGAACAGAGTCCTGACGTCAACCCAATAGAACACCTTTAGGATAAATTAGAACGGAGGCTGTGGGGCCTTCTTCTCCAACACCAATGTCTGACCTCACAAATGCGCTTCTGGAAGAATGGTCAAAAATTCCCATAAAACACTCATAAACCTTGTGGAAAGCCTTCCCAAAAGAGTTGAAGCTGTTATAGCTGCAAAGGGTGGGCCGACATTATATTAAACCATATGGATTAAAAATGGGATCTCACTCAAGTTCATATGCGTGTGAAGGCAGACAAGTGAATACTTTTGGCAATACAGTATATCTGCAAACACTGATACATAAAAATGTAGGAATTGGGGTGAAGATCTGGGTTATTATCACAGAATAAGATAAAATTTAGTTGTGTAGAGTTAGCAATGCAGTATCACTCATCAGGTTATCATCGTTTGACCTAGTTCCAACCGTGTGGTGGCGCTGTTTACCTTCAGGATAGTACATCAGAGCGTTTTTAGCCTTGTACTCCCATGTCTCCACTCCAGCCTTTGTACACTCCAGCGCCTGCTTCTCTGACGACGGCAGAGCCAGGTTCTCCTCACGACGCTACAGCAGACAGAAAAGGGAATCCACAGTTAAACTACCACAAAGCAAGAGAACCTCAGATACAGAAACACAGGAAACAAACACCCGCATTAACACTGAACTGTAAACACACGACTCACACCTGTCTGAACTCATCCTCAGCCTCGTACAGCCAGGCGTGCTTCAGCTTCTCTTTGTCCTTCGCAAGAGCCATTATCTGCTCAAAAGACGCATTATCTTCACTTGTGTGTTTAACCAGAAAACGATCCAAAGACGGAAGATCCTTCTCTTCTTCTTTCGTGCTGTCTTTACTTCCTAAAACAGCAAAGAAACATCAGAAATCTGACAGCAGACTCAACCATTAACTAACACACCATTAGCAGAACACTTTCCTGCACATTGCAGACTAAACCACACATTGCTCATGTTACAGCTCAATCACTAATATAATAGCTCAGTCACTAACATAACAGTTCAATCGCTAAGATAACAGTTCAATAGCCAAGAGAACAGTTCAATCACTAAGCTAAATGCTCAATCAGTAAGATACTAGTTAAACTACTAAGCTAATGATCAAGTTACTGAGATAAAGTATCATAATAGTATCATAATATCATAATGAGATATTGTATCATAATAAAGTGCTTCAGGTTTTAAGTATATCATGTAACCTTTATCACAATGAAACAAACAATAGTACATTGTAAAAATAAGGGCATTGATGTTACACAAAAAGCTTTGATACAATTTAGAAGTTTGTACTAATAATAAAACTGGTCTAAATGTTGTAGGAAATTAAAAATAATTATTGCTTATGTACCATCCTCTGTGGTTCTGGGTTTACTGTGTGAAGCGGATGGAGAAACTGCACGTCCATCAGGCGTCTCAAACGTAGACGGAGTCACATCTGAGAAAACAAACAAAAAAAAAAAAACAACTGTCAACACAGTTCTACATTCTCAGGAATAACAAAACATCAAAATATCGACTTTTTAACCTCTCTTAAAGGGGATAATTCACCCAAAACAAATAGTCTCCAAAAAAAGCTTATTATTCCAGATTTTCCACTATTTTCTAATCATCAACATTACATATAAAACTGAGAAGACACATGTAGGTTCACTGGTGTTTTTGAATAGTAAATAAAATGTCTATATTTGTGTTGTAGTCATAGCAACCCCTAGCTCCCATCACCATCATCATCATCGTTAACCGCTAGTCCAGATAGGGTCGGAGAGCAGAGAATCCTAGACGACCCTGTCCGCCAAAACTTCCGCCAGCTCATTGCCAGGGACCCCAAGCCGCTCTCAGGCCAACTTGGAGATGTAATCCCTCCAGCAGGTCCTAGGACGACCCCGGGGCCTTATCCCGGTAGGCCGTGCCTGGTACACCCCCACCGGGAGGCATCCGAATCAGATGCCCGAACCACCTCAGCTGGCTCCTCTCAATGCGGACGAGTAGCGGCTCTACTCTGAGCTCCTCTCGGATACCCAAGCTCCTCACTCTATCAAATAGAGTGTAGCCCACCTCCCTACGAAGAAAGCTCATTTCTGCCGCCGCCTATATTCACAATCTTGTTCTTTCGGTCATTACTCACAGCTCATGACCATAGGTGTGGGTCGGGATGTAGAACGACTGGTAAACAGAGAGTTTTGCCTTATGGCTCAGCTCCCTCTTCACCACTACAGTCCGGTATAGTGGCCACATTTCTGCAGCCGCCTGTCCCAGCCTGCGGCCGATCTCACGCCCTCTTCCCACCACTCGCGAATAAGGCCCCGAGATACTTAAACCCCTCTACCTGGGGCAGGTCCTTTCCCCTTACCTGGAGTGGGCATGCCATCCTTTTCCGAGCTAAGACCATGGACTCAGACTTGGAGGTGCTGACCCGCATACCAACCGCTTCACACTCAGCTGCAAAGCGCTCCAGAGAGCACTGGAGGCATCCATGTGATTCAACCAAAAGAACATCATCATCTGCAAATAGCAGAGACGCCACCCTCCAGCCTCCACACATAATGCCCTCCTGGCTACACCTTGACACTCTGTCCATGAATATCATGAACAGGAGTGGAGACAAAGTCCAACGCTCCCATCACCACCACTTTAAAAATATTCAAACTATTTCACACCCAACTACTCTGAATCACTCTGTTTACACCTCACACACTCAATCAAGGCATTATGTTTGATTTCTACACGGTGCGTTCACTCACAGGGCACGTAAGTGCGTGGTGTATACTTGGCCATAGCGGAGCCGTATTTGATGGCGATCTCACGCATCTTCTCCAGGTCTCCGTTCTCCTCCGCCTCCAGATAATCCTTCTGTGCCTGCAGCTTGGACACATCTGGGAAGAAATCCCTCTGTATGATTTTCTCCAGATTCTGAACATGAAAAGGAAAACATAATTTTTTACAGTAAAGTTGCAAGTAAAGAGTTTAACAGATAACATTCACTCCATATCAATAAATACAACTCAACACAGTTTATCAGAGACTGTAAAAGTCACTTCATAAGACACATAAAGAGACAGAGAATGTGGTTCAGGTGGACGTGTCGACCTGGTTACGTGTGTTTATAAAATATTTCTGGGAATTTTCCACTGTTTCTGTATAAACACTGATCATGTCTTTAAAACATATCTGAGTCTTAAAAGATGCAGAAATCGAGACTGTTTGCCCTATAGTCGTCATATAGACGCCAGACTGTAATCGCTGCACCATTTAAGGTGGAACGGGGAATTCGAGTAAGAAGGCACCTTCATCCTTGTTCAGAGGAGAGTAGAAGTGAATACAGCACCTGCACGCTCTCTATATGTATCTATATGAATGTATTTGTTTGTTACCTGTATATATTGCTCCTCCTGTAGTATTTTGCGCTGTTTCTCTGGCTTCTCTGCCGGTTTCTCAGAGAAACTCACCACAGCTCCAGAGCTGGACTCCATCATCCACTCACAGCTTTATCTACACCACAATAAACTGAGCATAAACTGAGCGCTGATGAAGGTTCTGATTAATCTGACTGATTAATTCTCAGCTGACCGTGATATTTCTCTCCTTTCCGACTTACACGAGCCCCGAACTCAACACTACACTGTTGACTTTAACGACAACGAAAATATAAACAAACAAACGGCGAGCGAACGCGTTAACCTCCGCAGTCAGGCGCTTCTTCCGCTCTGCGTTGCTGCGTGTTTCCGGTTTCTACTAGACGAGCAGAGGGACTTTTAAAATTATTATTCGTATTTATTATATAATCAGTGTTCAAGCGATCTTTAACAATTTTTTTTCTATTAAAAAAAAGCAAAGGAACTGACTTTTATTCTACATATTATTGAAAAGGTATTGTGATTTTTAACACAAATAGCCTGACTTTAATTCTGTAAAATATGCTTAAATATAGTTTGCAATTTGAAAAACATTAAAAAGGAATGGTCTAACTTTTATTATATACAACATTAAAAATTATATTTTCATATTCTATATTTTATACAAATTCTATTTTCTATAAATGATTGAAGGCAGTTTTGTCATTTATAAAACAAATAAAAAGGAGGAACTGTCTGGCTTTTATTCTATAAAGGATTAAATATAGTTTTGTAATTTATACAACAAATAAAAAGAAGAAACCTTTATTCAATAAAATATTTAAAATTATACACTGCCATTTGAGACGTCAACATTTGATATAAAAAAGTTTAGTATTTTTAAGATTAAATTCATCACTTCAAAGTTAATGATTAACACAGTATTAAATAATTTCTTAAAATATAGTTTATATGTTTAGATCATATGTAAACATTAATTTATGTTTTATTATTAAAAGATTGCTTAGGCTAAAGATCTTATTTTTAATCATGAAGACTGAATTCTACAGCTTCTTATTCCAATTCGGTTCGGAAGCTTCGAAGTCTAGCGTTGCTAAAAATCACTTCTCACAGCACACCCTCATTTACTGAAGTGGTTTCATTAAAATGTTTGCCGGATTTCATCATGAATGAGCCAAAATAAGCAGCAAAAGTCGTAACCTGACCAACCAGAATGTCCTTTATTTGCACACTCTGAACATACACCAAGTAGCAGGATCTCCATTTCCCAAAAAAAGCTGAAAGATCATTTCAGAAAGAAAAGGCAAGGAGAGCTGCTCCCCAAGTAGGCTTTAACAGCAACACAGGGGGAAAAAAGCATCACATCAGTTTAACATTCAGTTAAGTAGTAAAATCCATCCATGGAACACCTGACTTTCGGAAGATAAATATTCAGCAGCGATTCGATGCAGCTCTAACGGGCCAAGAGTAAACAGGCCGAGTAAAGAACAGAGTGATGAACTGTACCAGCATTTTCCTCTTGACAGAGTCACTATTTTTTAGTGTAAAATAGTGAATGTTGGGTTAAAATGACCACATCAGCTGAGAACAGAGGTGACAGAGTTGCTGCTGCTGAAGGTTATCTCATTTTGTCCGTCCGTTCCGCGACTTTCCGTATCTGTGTCGTGACTTCCTGCGGGGCTCCCGAAGCACTTCCTGACCCCCTGGGGTGAAAGCCGGGGCTCCACCCCCCCAAGGCTCCTCAAACCTGTACCGGGGAAGGAAGGTGGGATATGGCGTGGGGTTGCAGTAATGGCCCTGACGGAAACTCTGATTGACTGGCCTGTGGGGCCATGGGGCAGGAGGGGGTGGCAGCAACATTGGCTCTCTGCCTGGTCTGAACCTCAGATGGTGGTTTGCTTCTCTCGGTTGAAATGGCCTGAAGAGGAGAAACACAGACAGCAGTTAGAAAAAACTTTCACACAAATACAGCATAGTCCTGTCAGTGTTGACCAGCTCTGCTCCAACTTTGCGCCTTCTGATGGTCACTCATAACCTGTGGGTACTTCTGAGTTCCAGCTGACCACTGGTTACAATGGTTTCACTGATGGTATGCAACCACCACAATAATTGTTTGTCTGTAAATCTAATCCCTGCAATTAATCACCATATGCAGTCGTTGTGAGATATAAAACATGTGTGGCCTTGGCCATCGCTGCTGTCTTTCTGTGGTGAGACACTGCCACTGTCTTTAGGAGGAACGTCTAGGACAAAAAGGGGATCTACTGCTTCACTGTGGGGCAGACAAAGCACACACCACCCTGCTCAGCAGGCTGTTTGCAAATGAGATTGTCACTGCGTTGCTGCAGCACAAACTGCAGATGTCAAGTCAAGGGTTATTTATATAGCTCTTTTTACAACAGGCGTTGTTGCAAAGCAGCTTTACAGAAAAATCCAGGTCTGACCCCCCATGAACATTCCAATGGTGATGAAAAAACTCCCTAAAACCAAGCGGAAGAAACCTTGAGAGGAACCAAGACTCAAAAGGGGAACCCATCCTCCTCTGGTCCACACCAGATAGCAAACAATAACACACTATTAAACAGTTCAAGTTTGTGCAGCATCAGGAGGGTCAATTCATGCAGGTAAGGTTTGCACCATGTAACTCCATGGTGGTCAAACCAGTCCAGAACCCCGGTGAGCAGTGGACACACGATCAAGGCAGAAGAAGCAATGGTAACAAATAGAGGGCAGAAAGTGGTGTTCTACATAGCAAGCTGTCAAAAGGTCTGGAAATTTGCTCAAATCAGTGCTCAAATCGATCTAACTGAAAAGCTCCTAGTGGTTTCTATCCAGTACCAAAAGCTCATGAGAGGGAAAAAATGGGCATTCTATGTCCTTGCCCTCCTGTCTGTCTGCCTGCCTGACTTCACCCTGAGCAGATGTGGATCCCAACCTACATTATGTGATTGTGTTGGGGTGGTCCACTGCTGCTGAAGTAGGGGGGGTTTGTTGTCTCTGGTCTGGATGAAGACCCCTGTATCGCCCCACCCTGAACCGGCTCCTTGTCAGGTTCCTCCATCCCCTCATTACTGCAGAATATCAAAAGAACTTTCATTTTACGAAATCAGGAGTTTCACACTGTACACATCACTGACAACATTAGACACATTAGAACTTTATCTTCATGTTTTAGAACCAAATAAATAACACTTATTACTCTACATCTACAACTGCTGTGGGTGAGGCTAAACTGCTGTAGCCTGAATTTGGAACGTTAGTGTTGTTCAATCAATTAATCAAAAAAGATCTGCAGTGATATTACCTGCGCTTTGGGCCGGATCTGAGATCATCCAGGTAATTTTGTCTCTCTATAGTGTGACCCCGTGATCTGTTAAACACTGAAACAGTCGGGCAGACAAAAAAGCTTCAATCATTTTTACTAAAGAGCAAAACTGCCCAAGAGATTTTAATAAATCAGATTCACTTACAGTCGATGGCCTCATGGGGATCAACACCATCCACATCAATCAGATACCTATGATTAATGACGTTTTTTTTTTTTTTTAAAGATCTTAAATTAAAAACCAAACAGCGCTGAATTAAAACCATCCAAAAGCTTACCTGCACACAAGGTAGCCTGTCCGGTTCAAACCATGGGTGCAATGAACCCCAATCAGTTTATCTGTAAACAAAATCAAACACTGTGTTCAGAGGAATTTATATATCTGTATGTTTGACAATCGCATTTAGCTAGCAGGGGTAGCTTTCTCACTGCTAACTGACCATGTGACTAACATGCTCTTCACTTTCATATTTATCACAGCTTTGCTATGATACTTATCTAATAGTTATGCCACCGTCTAAAAACAGATCTAAAAATATTCTGCTCTCCAGAATGACCACAACCTTAAAATGATTTAAAAATCATTTACACTGCTTCAAATGATTGTGTCAGAACATAAATTAGTACAACAGTAACTATCCATCCATCCACCCATCCATCCATCATTGGATTCAGGTGTTCCAATCACTTCCATGGCCACAGGTATATAAAACCAAGCACCTAGGCATGCAGACTGCTTTTACAAACATTTATGAAACAATGGGTCACTCTCAGGTGCTCAATGAATTCCAGCATGGTACCATGATAGGATGCCACCTGTGCAACAAGTCCAGTCGTGAAATTTCCTCGCTACTAAATAATCCACAGTCAACTCTCAGTGGTGTTATAACAAAGTGAAAGTGATTGGGAACAACAGCAACCCAGCCATGAAGTGGTAGGCCACATAAAATGACAGAGCAGGGTCAGCAGATGCTGAAGTGCACAGAGGTCGACAACTTTCTGCAGAGTCAATCGCTACAGACCTTCAAACTTCATGTGGCCCTCAGATTAGCTCAAGAGCAGCATAGAGATCTTCACAGAATGAGTTTCCATGGCCGAGCAGCTGCATCCAAGCGTTTTATCACCAAGTGTGACGCAAAGCGTCAAATGCAGTGGTGTAAAGTGCCACCACTGGACTCTAGAGCAGTGGAGACGTGTTCTCTGGAGTGATGAATTAACTTGTGATGACTAAACCTTGTGGAAAGACTTCCCAGAAGAGTTGAAGCTGTTACAGCTGCAAAGGGTGGGCCAACATCATATTAAACCCACCCTATGGATTAGGAATGGATTTTATATTACACACACACACACACACACATAAAACACATAACTGTTCATAAAATAAAAATGAAGATACATCAATTTAACACTAAATAAAAATAATAGGCAATACCAATACCCCATAAATAAATAATAAACAAACAGATAAAACATTCCTATTACAAACCGAATACAAAACTGAAATAAATATTGTTTATGAAATAAAACAAATTTTCTTATTTTCCCTTAAGTTTAAGATACCAAATTCTTCCTGAAATTAACCTCTTTTTAATAAACGATTATGAGTTAATTCAGATTTTAACCAATTTAATCTCAACTGCAGCTGCACATAGTGGCCCATTTTATTTACAGCTATTTTATTAATGCAGTACAGAGCAAAACAGAATATAATACCACTTTTTTTTTTATCTATTCTTGTAAATTTGTCTTTAGGCAGACAGTTCAGGGTGGATAACACATACAGAACAACTACAGCTCAGGACAAAACTTGATAATTCGTTGCGAGATTTTAAGCGAAAGTGAATGATTTCCCAACTACCAATTCTCTGAGATCCCACATACACTCACTGGTTTTATTGAAATTTCATGAAATCTTGAGTTTTACGTTATCGCACTTTGGTTTCAGCAGCCAGTAAGAATGACACAGAAGAGAGAAGAACTAAGCTTCTAGCGCCCCCTATAGACCCCCCATCAAAAGAGCAGATGTACACCATCTGAACACATTTACAGCATCGTAGCTTAATTTGGCCTGCTGTCACTTTTACATGCTGCATTTTAAGAGATTTGAGACTTTTGTGTTGACATTTTGTAGAAATACTTTAAAAATAAGTTGCTTTTGGGTTGGCCAATATGATCATTGCCATGATAAATTGTCATAATACAACAGAGTATGCTTTCCTTAATATATTGTGTATATCATCAGAGATTATAGACACTGACCAACTGCATGTTTCATTATAAAGAGAGCAACATCAGTCTGTTCCATGTTCAGTTTCTGCTGGTATTATTAAAATGTAGCTCTATTGTTTTTTTTCTGTATTCCAAATGTCCAGATGTCTGAAAAAATAAATATTGGGAAAACTGCCTGAAGTATCGCGAAATAATATTTTTTGCCCCATCACCAAGCTCTAGCTTCCATTTCAGTATGCTTTCATTTATGTCATTAAAACTTTGTTGCACCATGTCAACGAGAGTGTTAAAGATTAGTAAATCAATATTAGACACCGCAGACACCATGGAAGTCTGAAATGAATCTAATGAAAACTCACCCTGGAAAGTCTCGGAGCTCTGAAGATTAACATGCTCCATCATTTAAAAGACTGACTCAACATTTGACCTTTTTGAGATTATTAGTGAGATGAAACTGTAGATTTAAAAGTACTTAATCAGGGAGGATCATCAGAGTGAACATGTGTGTATCTGTTTTGTTCTGAGTTGTTCCTGTTGATGAACACTATAATTAAATATTTCACATTTCTGAGGCAGCGCTGCAGTTTCAGGCAAACTTACAGGGTGGACCTGAGTGACTGCCTTAAAGGCAGTGATTTTGATGAGTGATTTTTCACACTGTGCTGAAAGATCCTGCACGCTGCATTCCTCTGTGAGTAAAAACACTCCCTAGATCAGATGATCCACACTAAGACCAGCACACACTCACCATTATTTTCATTGTCACACAGAAACCTTCTCACAGCCTTCTTAAAGCTCAGAATAGTGGCATCACTCGGCACTTCCTGCCCTGCAGTGAAAATCTTCAGATAGTGCCACGAGTCTGGCAAGTCCTGCATAAACAAGCACAGAAAAACACTAATCATACCAAATCCTGAATAAATAAACTAAGGCTGAGCCCCTAAATTCAGGTTCTGTAATAAATCAGCCCCAACCAGGGCAGCTCCATAACGACTCTGTGCAGTCGAGCTGTGTGACACATTCATGATGAAATGTTCATACTGTGTAAGAAGCTGCTGCTTTTTTGAAATGGTGTTGAAAAGTCAAATAAGTAAAAAATAAGAGCTCTGGGGTCAGTGAGTAATAACTCCACTCTTCCAGCATTGTGTTCTCAGTCACTTTACTTTTACTTTCATTTCTCTGATTTACTAGACTAGGCTTAAAACTCCACTGATTTTCAAAATTCCTGCTTAATTAAGTAGTTAAGATGTAAACAGCGTAATTCAGAGTGGTTTGACGTGAAACGCTCCATTCTACAGAAACTTACCGAGTCAGAATTATGATGGTGATAGGAACCAGATGTCCACCTCTAAAAGCTCCCTCACAGAAAGTTATTACATGAAATAGTTGTGAATTCACTGCCTGATATCTAAGACAATGTTTCATGATAGTTTTAACAACAAACTCCATTCATGGTGGAGGGATACATGCAGGGTGCTGTGAGGCAAAATAGGCCCCAAAGAATACTTATTATTTCATATTTTCCATTATTTTCCCTTATCAATGTTCCATATAAAACTCAGAAGACCCGTGTGGGTCCACTGGTAGTTTTGGATAGTAAATAAAATGTCTGTGTGTGTTGTAGTCATGGCGACCCCTGGTTCCTATCACCACCACTGTAAAGAAATCTGAACTATTTCATACCAAACCACTCTGAAGCACTCTGTTTACATCCCACACACTCAAATTATGGATGAATTTTGAGAAACTGGAGGAATTTCCCTTTAATCCCTTTGTGGGAGTGTTGAATGTTTGAGAGGTTCTATAAAGGAGTGCAGAGTAGGCAGGTAAGCCCTGCACCCCCAGACTGAACCCATGTGTGAGAGGTCTCAGGTGTGTGTCAACCTGTGGTTTGTAGTAGCGGGTGGTGAAGGTAAGGTCGATGAGGAGTCCGAGTTCCTGACCCTGCTTCTCCAACATGTGCAGAAGTTCGAATGGCCCGAAGGCCTCAGACTGATGCAGACAGTTTCTTAAAGACTGAAAAACAGAACACACAGTCGTTTGGAGCACTGTTTTAACAGAAAATGAAAAACTGTTACAGACAAATGATTACAATACAATGTCGTTTAAAGATTTTAGAACAGAGCTGTAAAAAAAATTGTTCATAATGATCAGAATAGAGCTGTACATATTTTTACAGCCTGCCTTGTTGACACGGGTTCTGTCACAGTCAGACCTGTTATAGCTGCCCCGTTACAGACATTGCAGGGGTGACAAAGTCTAAATATTTGGGGCTGTGTGTTGCCAGCGTGTGCAGAATGACTCGCACCTGTTTTAAAGGGACTTTAAAGGCGATGAAGCGAGTTCCAGGAATCCTCTTTCCCACTGCACTGTATTCAGTCCATCTAAAACACACACAGTGCTCTGAAACTACATATACACAGCATTATCACTGAATATGCAGTACTACACATTACAACTGCTCACCTGTCCGGGATTTTCTTATGTGAAGGCATAATCACAGCCCACAGCAGCAGCTGTCAATCAATCAAACAAACAAACAGAAACCTAAACTCCGACAAGACAAACTCAAATAATGTCTTTAAAGACAGGCGAAGCTTTTTAATTATCCGTTCCACGCTAAAAGTTGCTCTCACAAGCTCCAGAACGAAACTGCTGTGCTCTCAGTATCAGACCTGCAGCTGTGTTAGCCGTTTTGCTAACCGCTAAACCTCCTCAGTCTGCGCTGCAGCGCTTTAGCAGTTTTACAAACGACACGAGCCGCGATTAAAATGTTCACACAGACTAAAACCCACACAGACTCGCGCACCGTTTGACTTAATAACTACCCTAATAATTTAATCAGGAGGTTGAAACGCTGAATGATGAAAACTACTAAACATACCCAGCCGGAACCTCCACGAGTCCAGTGACGTCACGCCGCCGGGCACAAAAACAGCGCATAGCGCCACCTATCGGCCAGCGACATAAACACTACACACGCACATACACACTCACCTTCGCTACATCTCTCTGATCCACCAATTATCTATCTATCTATCTATCTATCTATCTATCTATCTATCTATCTATCTATCTATCTATCTATCTATCTATCTATCTACAGCGGGTGAAATAAGTATTGAAGACGTCCAATTTTCTAAGTAAATATATTTCTAAAGGTGTTACTGACATGAAATTATCACCAGATGTCGGTAACAATCCATCCAATCCACAAATGCAAAGAAATCAAACCATAGATGTCCATAAATTAAGTTATGTTTAATAATGAGAAATGTTGCAGGGAAGAAGTATTGAACACTTACTGACATTTATTTAATACTTCGTACAAAAGCCTTTGTTGGTGGTGACCGCTTCAAGATGCCTCCTATATGGAGAAACTAGTCGCATGCATTGCTCAGGTGTGATTTTGGCCCATTGTTCCACACAAACACTCTTCAAATCCTCAAGGTTCCGTGGGCTCCTTCTATGAACTCTGAGCTTTAGTTCTTTCCATAGGTTTTTAATTGGATTCAGGTCTGGTGATTGACTGGGCTGTTCTAGCACCTTTATTTTTTTCTCTCAAACCAATTGAGAGTTTCCTTGGCTGTGTGTTTGGGATCGTTGTCTTGCTGAAATGTCCACCCTCATTTCATCTTCATCATCCTGGTAGATGGCAGCAGATTTTTATCAAGAATGTCCCGGTACATTTGTCCATTCATCCTTCCTTCAATTATATGAAGCGTGCTAGTGCTGTATGTTGACAAACAGCCCACTATGATGATTTGTTTCCGTATAAAAAATTACAGATATGTAAAATTAACATAAATTATAATACAAAAATAAACATTTTTACTTTTATCTGGTTGTAGCGTTAGTGTGTAGCATTTAGTTTGTACAAAAACATGTTTACAAATTTAGAAGTATATATCCAAAAAAACAACAGTCACAAAGAAAAATAAACAAAAACACAGCAAACATAGGCAGAAGAGACACTTTTAATAACCGCCAACCATCTGCAGAGATTCAGGTCTAATTTTTTAATCTAATATACACCAGACAATTAATTAAATTCCATCCAATCTGAGCTACTCAAACTCTTTCTGCTGAAATCTGAGATTAAGAAACAGAACAATATGATAAAAATCTCTTTTCTGCCCTCGACACTATCACCCCATCCTAAAAGCCTTATCCTTTATCCCGCAAACTCTGTTTTCTACTGCGTCTTATTTCCTGCAAAGTTCTGTCCCTTCATTTCTTCATTCCTTCATTCCTTCATTCCTTCATTCCTTCACTCCTCTCTGTAAGACGTATCTGTTATATAACATGAACTGAACGTATCTGCATTAGCAAGTAACAAAAAGTGAAATTCACTCAAAAATCCCAAGGCATTCTCTAAACCTGCTCCTCATGTAGTCAAACATTATGTTATTCTACTCAATATCTCATATGGAACAATACATACATAAAAAAGCTTATTACTCACCACCTCAGGTTATGCACCATGCTTAAATATTCACTGTCTTTCAGGCTCATATCTGTAAACTCATTATGTTGTTCAAGTCTTAAACTTAATTTTTATATTTTATTATCTATTTATTATTTTATTTGTATTTTACGGTAAGTGTGTGATTCACACAGCTCTGATACCACTGCTGAATATCCACTCCCTGCAGTGTTCTGGGTGTAAGACCTTTAGAGCTTGTAGGTTGTGTAGGATCAGCTGATGGAGTTTTTGCGGATTGTATAAACTCCATCAGCTGATGGTCCACGGTCTGTGGCTAACAGTCGAAAGCTCTTGTTCTCTTCAGAGTCTATAAAGGGGTAAAAATCTGTGGTTAGGCAGTTGATAATGCAGGGCATTTACTATTCACCCTGCAGCTCTCCAACCCGGTCAATGAAATGGTGGACAATGTGATGCCTAATTCGGATGAGCAGGTGGGCCACCTTCAGCTCCAAAACACCATCACTCAGTAACCTGCAGAAAGTCTACAGGAAGATGGCTCCTATCTGGTCAAGAGTCAAATAAGCCCTCCAGTCAAGAGTAAAGTAAGTCCCCCAATCAAAAATAAAGTAAGAGTTAAATACATCCCCCAGTCAAGAGTAAAGTAAGCCCCCTAGTCAAAAGTATAGTAAGTCCCCTGATCAAGAATAAAATAAGACCCCTGATCAAGAGTAAAGTAAGTACCCTGATCAAGAGTAAAGTAAATACCCTAAGCAAGAGTAAAGTAGGTCCCAAGATAAAGAGTAAAGTAAGTCCCCTGAGCAAGAGTAAAGTAAGTACCCTGATCAAGAGTAAAGTAAGTCCCAAGATAAGGAGCAAAGTAATTACCCCTGATTAAGTCTAAAGTTAGTCCCCTGATCAAGAATGAAGTAAGTCTCCTGGTCAAAAGTAAAGTATGTACCCTGATCAAGAGTACAGTAAGTACCCTGAACAAGAGGAAAGTAAGACCCCCAGTCAAGAGTAAAGTAAGTTCCCTGACAAACAGTAAAGTAACACCCCTGATTAAGAGTTAAGCAAGTTCCACAGATAAGAGTAAAATAAGTCCCCTGGTCAAAAGTAAAGCCAGTCCTCTGATCAAGAGTAAATTGAGTGCCCCGGGCAAGAGTAAAGTAAGACCCTTGATTAAGAGTAAAATATGTCTCCTGATTAAGCATAATATAATACCCTTGATTAAGTACAAAGTTAGTCCCCTGATCAAGAATGATGTAAGTCTCCTGGTCAAAAGCAAAGTATGTACCCTGATCAGTGGTAAGTCCCCCTGTCAGTAAAGTAAGACCCTTGGTCAAAAGTAAAGTAAGTGCCCAGATCAAGAGTAAGGTAAATTGCCCAGACTGAAATAAAGTAAGATCCTTGCTCAAGAGTAACATAACTCCTCGGATTAAGAGTAAAGTAGAACTCATAGTCAAGAGTAAAGTAAGTCCCTGGATCAAGAATAAAGTAAGCCCCCCAGTCAAGAGTAAAGTAAGTCCCCCAATCAAAAGTAAAGTACCCTGATCAAGAGTAAATTAAGTATCCTGATCAAGAATAAGGTAACACCCCAGATCAAGAGTAAAGTATGTGCCCTGATAAAAAGTACAGTAAGACACCTGGAGAGAGAGAGAGAGAGAGAGAGAGAGAGAGAGAGAGAGAGAGACTTTTTTTGATTCTTCATGGTCCTTTATTTTTTGTCATCTTAAATGATATTCAAATAAAATACATCATTAAAAAAATACAATAACACTTTTTGAATAAAAATACAGTTTTGGCTCATCTGAACTTAGGAGCAAAGCAGAGCTCATCTTTGCACATGCTCTTGAACTAATTAAAATTACTTAAAATCCTTGACCAGTTTGGAGAGAGTCATAAGAGTTAGTACTATGTATTTTACGACTGACATATATCGCCATTTTCGCTTGGCGACAGATAAAGTTGATCAGTTGGCGCTTCTCTCTCTTGATGTACTTAATACCAATTATAAAAGTCTGGAGTGTAAAAGTCATATTAAAAGACATAATACCATTCTTCAAAACATCAAATAGAGAACACAGCCTAAAACAATGAAACACATGAAAGTGTCAAATACAATTTATTTTTGAGCACAAAAAAGACATTGTGGTAAAATCTCAGGATTAAAACAGAAATAAAAGTGTTAACGGAGACAATACCAAGTAAAATCCTCCACTACTTTTTAATTAATGGTGGTTTATACAGTGCTCTCCACTTTGGCTTCACATCCTCACTCAGATTGAAAACGTCATGCCTCGGCGTGTCAGTCCTACTGCGCAGCCTTTTTTCCTTCTTAGTACTTTCACACAGAGATCTCACCCCCAACATCACAGCCACGTTCTTCACATGAGCGAGATCCGGTCCTGCGATGTCCACCGACCGATGGAGGGTTGTGACCCCTGAGTAGAACAAGACTCTGGTTAGTGCAGGGATGATCATATCCATCAAATCCAGACACATTCTGTAGACCAATGGAGTCAGAAAGCAGCAGTCCTGCTAGCCAGGTGGAGAGAGAGAGAAGGAGAGAGAGAGAGAGAGAGAGAGAGAGAGAGAGAGAGAGAGAGAGAGAAAGACAGAAAAAAGGGAGAAAGAGACAGAAAAAAAGGGAGAGAGAGAGAGAGAGAGAAAGAAAAAAGGGAGAGAGAGAAAGACAGAAAAAAGGGAGAAAGAGACAGAAAAAGGGAGAGAGAGAGAGAGAAAGAAAAAGAGAGAGAGAGAAAGACAGAAAAAAGGGAGAAAGAGACAGAAAAAAGGGGGAGAGAGAGAGAGATAAAGACAGAAAAAAGGAGAAGGAGACAGAAAAAAGGGGAGAGAGAGATAAAGACAGAAAAAGGGAGAAAGAGACAGAAAAAAGGGGAGAGAGAGAGAAAGAAAAAGAGAGAGAGAGAAAGACAGAAAAAAGGGAGAAAGAGACAGAAAAAAAGGAGAGAGAGAGAGATAAAGACAGAAAAAGGGAGAAAGAGACAGAAAAAAGGGGAGAGAGAGAGAGAAAGAAAAAGAGAGAGAGAGACAGAAAAAAGGGAGTAAGAGACAGAAAAAAGGGGAGAGAGAGAGAAAGAAAAAGAGAGAGAGAAAGACAGAAAAAAGGGAGAAAGAGACAGAAAAAAGGGGGAGAGAGAGAGAGATAAAGACAGAAAAAAGGAGAAAGAGACAGAAAAAAAGGAGAGAGAGAGAAAGAAAAAGAGAGAGAGAGACAGAAAAAAGGGAGAAAGAGACAGAAAAAAGGGGAGAGAGAGAGAGAAAGAAAAACAGAGAGAGAGAAAGACAGAAAAAAGGGAGAAAGAGACAGAAAAAAGGGGAGAGAGAGAGAAAGAAAAAGAGAGAGAGAGACAGAAAAAAGGGAGAAAGAGACAGAAAAAAGTGGGGGAGAGAGAGAGAGAGATAAAGACAGAAAAAAGGAGAAAGAGACAGAAAAAAAGGAGAGAGAGAGAAAGAAAAAGAGAGAGAGAGACAGAAAAAAGGGAGAAAGAGACAGAAAAAAGGGGAGAGAGAGAGAGAAAGAAAAAGAGAGACAGAGAAAGACAGAAAAAAGGGAGAAAGAGACAGAAAAAAGGGGGAGAGAGAGAGATAAAGACAGAAAAAGGGAGAAGGAGACAGAAAAAAGGGGAGAGAGAGAGAAAGAAAAAGAGAGAGAGAGAAAGACAGAAGAAAGGGAGAAAGAGACAGAAAAAAGGAGAGAGAGAGAGATAAAGACAGAAAAAGGGAGAAAGAGACATAAAAAAGGGGAGAGAGAGAGCGAGAAAGAAAAAGGGAGAGAGAGAGAGAGAGAGAGAGAGAGAAAGATAGAAAAAAGGGAGAAAGAGACAGAAAAAAAGGGAGAGAGAGAAATATATTAATTGATTAATTAATCAATTAACAAAGGAAGGAATTATATTAATACATGAATGAAATGGATAAATGAATGAAGGTGTGCCCCCCCCCCCCCCCGCGCGCTCTTCACCCACCATGGAAGCTCCCATGTAAGGAGTAGCTCGTGCTCTTGTGTAACGCGCGGCTGTATAAAGCACGTGCCCCACACACACCTCTGCACACACCTGCTCACAGGCTCGCGCGATCCTCTGACTTTACTCGCTCTTTCGTATCTTTGTTATTTGTTTATTGTTTATTTCGGTCTAAAATGTCTTTTTCTAGCGGCAGTCGCGCGCTGATCGTGTCGGTGTCGAGCTTTTATCCAGACGTGGACTTGAGCGCGCGCCCGGGGACAGCGCGAGACACGCAGAAACTACACCGCGCGCTCTGCTCACGGGGCTTCAGCACACGCATCCTCAACGACCCCGACGCCGCGGAGATCCACGAGGCATTTAAATCAGGTAACATTTATTCATCAGTGAGCTCATATACAGAACCTCATTTACACTCACAGAACCTCATATACACTCACAGAACCGCATATACACTCACAGAACCTCATATACACTCACACAACCTCATATACACTCACAGAACCTCATATACACTCACACAACCTCATTTACACTCACACAACCTCATTTACACTCACACAAACTCATATACACTCACACAAACTCATATATACTCACAGAACCTCATATACACTCACACAAACTCATATACACTCACAGAACCTCATATACACTCACACAAACTCATATACACTCACACAAACTCATATACACTCACAGAACTTCATTTACACTCACACAAACACATTTACACTCACAAAATCTCATTTACACTCACAGAACCTTATATACACTCACAGAACCTCATTTACACTCACACAAACACATATACACTCACACAAACTCATGTACACTCACACAAACTCATATACACTCACACAATCTCATATACACTCACACAAACTCACACAAACACACAAGATCATAAAAACTCACACAAACTAATACAAACTCATACAAATTCATACAAACTCATAAACTCATATAAATTCACACAAACTGTGTTGGTTTACTTATAAAACATTTTTGTGCCAGATTAGTATGTAGATCAAGCGAGACTGCACTGAAAAAATGACTTTTTTTTCTCCCTAAAAAATGGCAGTGCATTTTTACAGTGCAGCCTGTAAAATAAATACCAAATTTTTTAGACATATGAAAAAAATTTTATAAGCACAGTCAGATTTTTTTTATAAATGACTAATTTTTTGTATAACTCAAAAATGAAAAGTTAGATTTACTGTAAAATGACTAAACAAATGATGCAGCTTTTAAAATAAAAAAAATGTAAAAACAATTTTAAAATTTAAAAGTGATGGATTAACTAAAAATGTTGAGTTAACGGAACTTCAAATTATGTGTTAACAAATGTATAGTCAGATTAATTTAACATTACAAGATTTGTGAAGTTAAAATTTCAAGTTAATTTTCTAAAAAAAAGCAAAAACAAGCCGAGAAATACCAAAAATAAAAAAGTTAAGTAACAGTAAAACTGTTTTTGAACACTGTGCATTTACTGTAATTCTATTTTGCCATAAATAACAGTTAACATCCATGTAAATGAACATGACTGTCTATGAAACAAACACAATCATTTGTTTGTCATTAAATTTTACAGAACTGACAGTGAAAACACCTTTTACAGTGAAGTCAGGAACCAAACCTGTGTTTCATTAACATGCATATTCATAACCTTACTGACAAACAGCACATTTTAACTGCTGTATTTATGTTTATTTGTGATTATTCTGATGTTATACAGTATTTTTGATGCATTTATGTTTATTCTAATGTTGTAGTGTAATGTGATTTCTCATACAGTCCAGATAAGGCTCGGTGGACTTGAAATTGTGTATTGACCTGTATGAGCAGAGAGAGATTTGTGATTTATTACCATTTGATTATAGAATTATAACAGTTCTGTATTCCAGGGCAATCGGTGACAGTGAGACTTGATTCTTCACACATTTCTGAAAGAACTCAACATAAATAGTAGAAAGAAAACCACCTGCATTTACTATAGATGATATATAAAATCAACAAACTGAGCTCTGAACTGAACTTAAAATCAGCTCAAACTTCAAGCCTGAATTATAATGAGGTTTGAGGAGTTGAGTAACGTTTTTTATGACGTCATTTACGGGAAATGAAGTCCATGTTTGTTCAAGGAGCAACTTTACAGCGCCATTAATAACAGCAGCAAATCAGCTTATCAGCATATCAGTATGATGGAACAGTGACTGCTGATGTTGGTCGTCTTCTAGACCTCCATTCATTTTTACTTTCTGACCTCAGAGCTGCTCTCGACTGGATACTGTACCACTGCTGTGCTGAAAGTGCAGCTTAAAAAGCAGGTGTTTCTAATAAAGTGGCCGGTTAACAGATGCGCAAGGTTGGTGTTTCTAATAAAGTGGCCAGTTAGTGGAAGCCCAAAGCAGGCGTTTCCAGTGAGTGTGTTAAACTCCATGTGACTGTGCAAGTCCAAACATTGTGCATGCTGTAGCAGGGTGGATGTCCTAACAGGGCTGATGTGAGGTGAAGTGGCAGCTCTATGACTCACAATCCATCCAAGCAGACATGATTAATCCAGTCAGATGTGATTACATGGGTTCAGCGGATTAGATAATGCTCACTGAAACTATGCGCAGCTGGAATGTCCTGAACCTGCATAAACGGCTTCCAGCTGCTCATTTATGAGAAATCAGCAGTGGGGGACAAAGTACACAAATCATGTACTTGAGGTAAAGTAAAGATACCCAAGGTAAAATATTACTCCAGTAAAAGTAGAAGTCCTACCTTTAGACCCCCACTTGAGTAAAAGTACAAAAGTATTTGCCTTCAAATGTACTCAAGTATTGAAAGTAAAAATACTAAAATATTCATTATGAGTCTAACGACCTGTTATCATTTTGTAACAAAACATGCAAGACAACTCATTTTAGGTGAAAATACTGTAGCGTCACTCTTGATAAACCAATCTTTTAACAGAATTAGTCATTAATTAGTCTGACACTAATGTCAAAAACTATTTTGCTATAAAATGAAATAGTGTTTGCATAAATTAAAAAAAGACAGATATGCCAGTCACAACTGCGTATTTGTATTTCTTTGTATTTCTATATTGTGGTCTATTTACACAAAGTTAGGTTAGTTCCATCATTTATGTTGGAATAGACACTCCCAAAAATTTGAACTGCTGCACTGACATGGAACAAAATGATTGCACGGGGTCGGTATGTCCAACAGGTCAAAACAAAGTGCGCGCTGTGCCCTGATTGGTGCTCTTGCTTTGCGCTTCTTTCATTTTGACATGTTACGTTTTTATGCACACAGAAACCAAAATGAACAACAGATAGTCAGATATTTGACTTTGAAAATGAAAATGAAAGTGAAGTGAAAAGTAAAAAGTCACCCAAAATGAAAAAACACAGATACACAAAAAAATTACTTAAGTACAGCAACAAATTACATTTACTTAATTAGTGTCCACCATTGGAAATCAGTGACACCCTGCTGCTATGGAGTGAACCTCCAACTAGCAGGGGTGCTGCTGACATCAGGGTTTCTGTAAGCATGTCCATCACTGACTGAATATGTGTTCCTCCTGCGCAGAGAGTGAGCAGGCAGTGGATGGCTGTTTTGTGGGAGTGATCTCCAGCCATGGTGAAGAAGGTTTGGTGTTCGGAGCAGATGGGCGTCGGGTCCAGCTCTCCAAAATCTACAGCTACTTTGGAGGCCCTAAGATGGCAGCAAAAAACAAACTTTTCCTCATCCAGGTGAGTTCAGTTGCTGGAACATGAGTTACGTCCATCTGAAGGTGGAAATTCGACTGATAGTCGATTGATAGTAATAGTAATTGATAATTACTATTGATAAATACATTCATTTGGCAGGCGCTCTTATCCACTTTAATGGTGATACAGATGTGGGCATGGTGTCAAAAACTAATTAACTTTTTCGGATTCTAATTAGAATAATAAGGCAATTTTTAAATGTAAAAATAAAAAAAACTTTCTTCCACAACTGTGTAAATAGCTTCTTGAGTAATATTTCTGTGTTTAGGGATTGTTTAAAGACAATTTTGAATTGTAAGTGAATCAAATTAAATTGTGATGGAATTTAAGAAATCACAATTCACAGAATGATTGCTTAAAGAACTGCACTCAAATTGCTGTGAGATTATTGGCTCTGGTTTGAGCCAATAAAGTCCTGAAAGTCAGAGCTGAGAATTCAGAGAATGAACTGAAGGGCAGATTCAGTGGATGTCATCTTAGAGCAGAGATGTGACGTGTGAATGTTCAGATGGCAGTGTGTAATTATGGTGTTTGTATAGGCGTGTCGGGGACACTTACTGGATGATGGGGTTGAGCTCGAGACAGACTCTGTAGGCTGCGAAGACAGCGGACTGTCTGAGTGTGCCTCTGTCCCGCCCAACACCGTAGTCATGTATGCTACAGCTCCAGGTAACAAATTAAATTCATTTTTATTTTGTTTTATTTAATACACTTTATCATCCCTGGTCGGAAGTGTGTGTTGAGCTTTTACACTAACAAGCATTATAAAACATGAATACATATAAAGTTTTAACCATCTTCACTGCAATCACTTCAATCCTGTTCCTACAACCCAGAACATAGACATCCATACTGAAGCAGGAATAGCTTTCTCAGGAAATTGTGAAGTGCAATGTATGAAATTTGATCGGCTAACTATTGGTTTGGAAAATTATTGGATTTGTACTTTACTTTTGACGGGGGGTGCACTTTACTCTTAACCAGGGGACTTACTTTATACTTCACCAGAGGACTTGCTTTAATCTTGTCCAGATGACTTACTTTACTCTTGGTCAGGGGACTTTCTTTAAACTTAAATGGGGAACTTTACTCTTGATTGATGGAGGTACTTCAATCTTGATTGATGGAGGTACTTCACTCTTTACCAGGTAACTTACTTTACTCTTGATCAGGGCACTTACCTTTGACCAGGGAAGTTACTTAATTTTTGACCAGGGCACTTGCTGTCTTTTTAGCTATGTTAGTTAGTCTTCTCTTGGTCCTATTTTACTGTGGACCAACAGAGAACTTAACCGAGGTGTTTGGAGGGAATTGTTTTGTACCATTAAAAGCCTTTTAGCTCAACACATGTATGTATTTTCTAGGCTACGGTGCCTTCATGAACTGGACGGGATCCATCTTCCTGCAGACATTCTGTACGTTTCTGGAAGATGGTGGGGCAGAACTGGAGGTGACCCACCTGCTGACCCGAATTAGCCACCACATTGCCCACCATTTCAGTGCCCGGGGTGGAAAGCTGCAGGGCAAAAAGGAAATGCCCTGCATCATCAGCCGCCTAACCACAGATTTTTACCCCTTTATAGACTCTGGGAAGAACAAGAGCTTTCGACTGTTAGCCACAGAGCTCCTGGACCGTCCTTATACAATCCGCAAAAACTCCATCAGCTGATCCTACACAACCTACAAGCTCTAAAGGTCTTACACCCAGAACACTGCAGTGAGTGGATATTCAGCAGTGGTATCAGAGCTGTGTGAATCACACACTTACCCTAAAATACAAATATAATAATAAATACCTAAATAAACAATAACATAAAAATTAAGTTTAAGACTTGAACAACATAATGAGTTTACAGATATGAACCTGAAAGACAGTGAATATTTAAGCATGGTGCATAACCTGAGGTGGTGAGTAATAAGCTTTTTTATGTATGTATTGTTCCATATGAGATATTGAGTAGAATAACACAATGTTTGACTACATGAGGAGCAGGTTTAGAGAATGTCTTGGGATTTTTGTGTGAATTTCACTTTTTGTTACTTCCTAATGCAGATACGTTCAGTTCATGTTATATAACAGATACGTCTTACAGAGAGGAGTGAAGGAATGAAGGAATGAAGGAATGAAGGAATGAAGAAATGAAGGAATGAAGGGACAGAACTTTGCAGGAAATAAGACGCAGTAGAAAACAGAGTTTGGGGATAAAGGACGAGGTTTTTAGGATGGGGTGATAGTGTCGAGGGCAGAAAAGAGATTTTTATCATATTGTTCTGTTTCTTAATCTCAGATTTCAGCAGGAAGAGTTTGAGTAGCTCAGACGTCACAGTGTGGAATTAGTGGAATTTAATCAGTTGTCTGGTGTATATTAGGGGATCAAGTCAGACCTGAATCTCTGCAGACAGATGGGGGTTATTAAGGGCGTCTCTTCTGTCTTTATGTTTGCTATGTTGTGTTTATATTTTCTTTATGTTTATGTTGTTTTTTGGGATGTATTTTTCTAATTGTTTTGTACAAAGTAAACACTACACATTGACAACACTACAACCAGAGGAAACTGCAAATGTTTGTTTTTTATTTTCATTAATATTTATTTTACATGTTTGTTTGTATGGAAACACACCATAAATTAAATAGCTAAAAAATTAGCAATGTAATGTACACAGTTATTTACGTAAAGTGTAAAATAAGAAAATTTCAGTAGCGACAGTGCATGACTAGCAAACACAGCTTTAAACACCTGTACTCACATAATATCATCATATTTTTCATTAAAACACTAAAAAGAACTGAAAGAATTCTTAATATTCCACACTGCTTTTCAGAATTTGGGACACATTTACTTCAAAACGGTAGAGCTAAACGTCTGTTTCTCTTCACTCACCCCTACAGAAAAAATAAAGTAAAAATAAAGTAAGTAAATGCTACACACTGACAACACTACAACCTGAAGAAAGTGTCAATGTTTGCGTTTTATTGTAATTAATATTTATTTTACATATTTGATTGTTGGTATGGAAACACACCATAAATTAAAGGGCAAAAAAGGAATATAATGTATACAGTTATTCATGTAAAGTGCAAAATAGGACTGTGTGGAGTGCAATCAGGCGTATGACATAATAAATGTGTTAAAGTGTCAGCTGAGTCTTTATTGCTTTATCACTGATTGATTATTTCCGCTAGAGCTGAACTGCAGATTCAGAGATGAACTGAAACTGAACTGGGTGTGTGTGTGTGTATGTGTGTGTGTGTGTGTGTGTGTGTAGAACAGTGTGTACAGAGTGTGAGTTCAGTGTGTCATTTCCCAAATGAGCGCTGTGTGAATAGTCACGTCCAGGTGAGACACACACACACACACCTGTAATCAGCTGAAATGTCTGTCTGTGTGTGTGTGTGTGTCTGTGTGCAGGGTGTAACTTTGTGTGTAACAGGATGTTTTCATGTTGTAATCAAATCTCTACACAAGAATTCCAACCTGAAAATCCAGTAGTTGGTACAGTTAATATGGAAATAATGTAACATGACACTTTATAATATATTAATATATAATTTACTATGAAGTAGCATCAATAACGAAGGAGGAAATATTATCATTAGTCAGAACTTCAATAATGATTAATTATTTCTGCTGGGACTTTTAACTGATCTTAGACTTTAGACTAAACTCCTTTTGTTTTGAGTGATTATACTTTAATTACATTGACTGGAGGATGTATTTGACTCTTGACCGGATGGGAGCCACCTTCCTGCAGACATTCTGCAGGTTACTGAGTGATGGTGTTTTGGAGCTGGAGGTGACCCACCTGCTCATCCGAATTAGCCACCACATTGCCCACCATTTCAGCGGCCAGGGTGGAGAGCTGCAGGGCAAATAGGAAATACCTTGCATTACAAGTCGCCTAACCACAGATTTTTACCCCTTTATAGACTCTGGGAAGAACAAGAGCTTTCGACTGTTAGCCACAGAGCTCCTGGACCGTCCTTATACAATCCGCAAAAACTCCATCAGCTGATCCTACACAACCTACAAGCTCTAAAGGTCTTACACCCAGAACACTGCAGGGAGTGGATATTCAGCAGTGGTATCAGAGCTGTGTGAATCACACACTTACCCTAAAATACAAATAAAATAATAAATAAATAATAAAATATAAAAATTAAGTTTAAGACTTGAACAACATAATGAGTTTACAGATATGAGCCTGAAAGACAGTGAATATTTAAGCATGGTGCATAACCTGAGGTGGTGAGTAATAAGCTTTTTTATGTATGTATTGTTCCATATGAGATATTGAGTAGAATAACACAATGTTTGACTACATGAGGAGCAGGTTTAGAGAATGCCTTGGGATTTTTGTGTGAATTTCACTTTTTGTTACTTCCTAATGCAGATATGTTCAGTTCATGTTATATAACAGATACGTCTTACAGAGAGGAGTGAAGGAATGAAGGAATGAAGGAATGAAGGAATGAAGAAATGAAGGGACAGAACTTTGCAGGAAATAAGACGCAGTAGAAAACAGAGTTTGGGGATAAAGGACGAGGTTTTTAGGATGGGGTGATAGTGTCGAGTGCAGAAAAGAGATTTTTATCATATTGTTCTGTTTCTTACTCTAAGATATCAGCAGCTGAACTGCAGATTCAGAGATGAACTGAAACTGAACTGGGTGTGTATGTTTGTGTGTGTGTGTGAGATGCTCAGGATGTAAAACAGTATGTCACGTCCAGGTGAGACACACACACCTGTAATCAGCTGAAATGTCTGTGTGTGTGTGTGTGTGTGTGTGTGTGTGTGTGTGTGTGTGCAGGGTGTAACTTTTCATGTTGTAATCAAATCTCTACACAAGAATTCCAACCTGAAAATCCAATAGTTGGTACAGTTAATATGGAAATAATGTAACATGACACTTTATAATATATTAATATATATCATTTACTATGATGTAACATCAGTAATGCAGGAGGAAATATTATCATTAGTCAGAACTTCAACAATGATTAACTATGTCTGCCGGGGCTTTAAACTGATCTTAGACTTTAGACTAAACTCCTCTTGCTTTGAGTGACTCTATACCTTACTTGCATTGATTTTTTTATTAAACCAATGATTGAACATTCAATTTTGTCACCACCAACACAATCACAACTGAGCCCAAACTTTACCAAATGTTTCAGTATAGTGACTGTTTCGGTAGCGACAGTGCATGACTAGCAAACACAGCTTTAAACACCTGTACGCGCAAAATATCCTCATATTTTTCATTAAAACACCAAAAAGTTGAATTCCTAATATTCCACACTGCTTTTCAGACTTTGGGACACATTTACCTCGAAACGGTAGAGCTAAATGTCTGTTCCTCTTCACTCCCCTATACAGAAAAAATGTATTCCAAATGTATTTATCAATGTATTTATCAAATGTATTTATCAATGTATGAAAACGGCCAAAAAGGCATTTGTTCAATGCATTTTTAAAATGCACTGGTTTGTGTTTGTTATATTCGTTCAGCTGCGTGTAATAAAGGTTACAGACGACCTGCGGCGTTCTTTACATTAACCATGTCCGCATTCAGTAAGACTCTCACACACAGTGTATTTCACATAAACAAGACATCAAATCATTACCAGTCAGTATCGATAGCTGCAGCACTGGCTTTCACCGTGTTAAAGGTTCATTTGATCATATTTAAAATTCAGGCACTGGAATAGAAATTTCATTCAAAAGGTGTGAAACGCTGAAGCTCAAGCGCGCGTCACGAGACGGGAGCAGTTTCTGTTTGTGCTTTTCACAGAATACAAACCTGATTTGCTGCTAGATTTCTCACCTTGTTATGTGAAGTTTTAGCTTTACGATGAATTTGTTCCTATGGTGGTTACCAGTGATGCATCGATGTTTCCAGGTGGAGAGTAAATGTTTATAACACTCACCAATAGGAGTCTGATATCACACATGGCACCTACTGAGAATGCAGTAGGTGTTGGTGTAAATGAGTGAATCAGAAAAGCTCTTCTGTACAGCTGTAAGTAAAATACACTGGACAATTTTCAGTCGGGCATTTCTTGATTTCCTGTTGTGCATTAGACAGGATTGTGGTTGTTTTCAGTTTCAAATCTATCTGATAAACACATTTACATACAAAAGAAATGGACTGGACTCATTCTGAACGCTGATTGGAGGGTATTACTGCTACTGAGTGCTGACTGGTGGTATATTAGTATAAATAAAAATATTATATAAAAATATATATATTGCTGGTGCGCTTCCTGTCTTTCTCATTGTCCTAAAAAACTGAATCTTTAAATTAAATAATCTAAAATGTCAGATGTGAAATCTCCTCCTGCTCTTCTACAGGAGCTCAGTGGCTCCACCTAGTGGAGTCTGCTTTCTGCAACACGCTGGATAATATCGCAAACTCATCAAATATTCAGTGATCAGATACAAAACAAACAGGAATTTTCAAACAAATAAACAATCAATATGAACACAATCGCCGTTCCTCCTTCAACAGCACTACAGGATGTTTATTAGTTACAATCTGACACACTGTTAATAAACATACCCAGAACAGGAAAAAGAACTGCTACAGAACTGAACCTACAACTACAAACTGTTTTTTTTTTTGTTTTTTTGTTTTTTTAAAGAAAACAAAGAGAACTTCTATGCATGTTTTTATACAAGTAGAAACGCTGAGAAAAGTGTAGAAAAAAGGTAAATATTTAGAGAAAAAAAGAAAAAAAAAATTTTTGTTTCAGAGGTAAAACAGATGAAAGTCAAATATTGACCAATAATCATTTTTCATACTGATATAAAAAAAAATGTGCTCTTAAGTGTATAAAAGGTGAGAAAGTGATGATCATCTGAAAGTCATAGTAGCATAGAACACAATCAGTCAGTTTGTCTTGTGACCAATGAGAGGGGCTGCGTCTGCAACAGGGCGTGATGGGAGATCAGCGCTGCTTGGTGGAAGGGAGCAGAGCGGAAGAGGCTGGATGAAGAAGACGATGACGATGATGGAAATGGTTTAGTGTTTGGGGAGCAATGTGAGTGTGGTGAGCGTGGTCTGGTGGTGAGGGAGAGCGGCTGCGCCTGTTCAGAGTGCGTCGGCGCCGGAGCGGCTGGCGAGGCCAGACAGACGGACGGTGTGTCCGGAGAGTCCAACATGCTGCTGAGAGACGATGCCGGACTGTCACACATCTTCTCCACCGCCGGCATTGACACACACACCTTCTTCTGCTGCAGAGAGAACTCACCTGCACAGAGACACAGAACGCACTAGAATCAGAACCTCCACCTTTACTCAAAGTAACAGGACTGTATCAGTACAGCCTTCAGCCATCACAGCTGGAAAAGCTTTCAACCTATGAACTTGTCTGCGTCTGATTCAACAAACTTTCAAACGACATAGAAACGACCAGGTTTGAGCGAAAGGCTTAACGCTAAAAACACAAAAAATTTGGATGTGATTTTTTCACATCAAAACTAAACACAAATCTAATTCACAGATGTGAATCTTTTTTTTTTTTTAGAAAACTGAACTTCATGTTGTTCACGTTGCAAAAAAATAAATAAATAAATAAATAAATAAATAAATAAACAAACTGATCTGATTTTAGAGGTGCAGCTCCACATGAGACAAAGCATAACACAAAGAGCGAATAAAATCCTCCACTCCTCACAGAACAAGTGGACGGTGACACTGGGCAGCTGCCCTTTCAGAAAAAAGTGAAAGTAGCATAAAGATCTTCATCACTACATTCAGATGATGAAACGCTGACACTCACACACGTATCACAAGACAAGAGCAGTTTCGGTTTGTATTTTCACAGAATACAAACCTGATTTGCTGCTAGATTTCTCACCTTATTATATAAAGTTTTAGCCTTATGATGACTTTGTTTCTATGGTGGTTACCAGTGATGCATCGATGTTTCCAGGTGGAGAGTAAATGTTTATAATACTCACCAATAGGAGTCTGATATCACACATGGCACCTACTGAGAATGCAGTAGGTGTTGGTGTAAATGTGTGTGATGTACCTTAACAGATAAATAATTCAATGTGATTTTAGATGAAGTGCGTTAGCAGTACTGCACTAGCGATCTCTGATTGAGCAGTGCTGCAGTGGAGAAGAGCAGATTTTGTTCCCAGTCAGAAAAGCTCTTCTGTACAGCTGTAAGTAAAATACGCTGGACAATTTTCAGTTCGGAGTTTCTAGATTTTCTTTTGCTTCCAACAAAAAAAATTTAAATAAAGAGTTTAACTACAAAATTTACAAAACAACAGACAGCACTAAACTCAATAAACAGCAGAGCCACAAAGAAGTGATTTAAGTGATATAGTGTGTCTGATTCTTACCCTCTACACTGTTTTCAGCTTTATCTTCTCTCTTTCTTTTTTTCCTCTTCCCCTGCAGAGAAACACAGAACAGTTTTAACCATAAATGCAAGTTTTACACAATGAAAACAAGCAGAGCCTGAAACACAGCATTCCTAGTGCTGCAGCAGGGCCTGCTATAAGCACAGACTGGCAGTTAAGTGAGTCTCTGAGATGCACCGCTCATACAAATATATGAAACATCTTCACCTCTTTAACAAGACAGAACCAACCCAGCACCTCTCTCTCTCCTAATAGAGCTGCATAACATGGCAAGAATAACATCAATTCAGAAAAGCAGAACATGATGCAATTTATCAAAAAAAACATCAAGTGAAAGCAGCGTTTTACAGTATAAATAAATGTAGCTTCACCACAGCCATTTCCATTCTGGTTGTAGATTTTGCAAAGAGAATGGAAATGGCTGTGGTGAACACGGATTTTCAGAAGAGGGAAGAACACAGGGTGACATACAAGAGTGGAGGGAGGTGCACACAGGTGGATTATATCCTTAGCAGGAGATGCCACCTAAAGGAGATTGGAGATTGTAAAGTGGTGCCAGGGGAAAGTGTAGCAAGGCAGCATAGGGTGGTTGTATGTAGAATTAGATTAGAAACAAAGAAGAGGAAGAGAGTGAAGACAGAGCCAAAGATTAGATGGTGGAAGCTGAAGGAGGGGGATGGTTGCAGGCAGTTCAGGGAAAAATTGCAACAGGCCCTTGGGGGCAGTGAGGAGCTACCTGAGGACTGGGAAACTACAGCCAAGGTGGTCAGAGAAACTGGCAAGAATGTGTTGGGTGTTTCGTCTGGTCAGAGGAAAGAAGACAAGGAAAGCTGGTGGTGGAATGAGGAAGTCCAGGAGAGTATTCAGAAGAAGGCGGCAGCTAAGAAAAAGTGGGATAACCAGAGAGATTAAGGAAGTAGGCAGGAGTACTGTGAGGCTAGTCGCATAGCGAACAGAATGGTGGCAAAGGCCCAGGCCTATGATGAGCTGTATGAGAGGCTGGACAGTAAAGAAGGAGTAAAGGACTTGTATCGTTTGGCTAAACAGAGAGATAGAGCTGGAAAGGATGTACAGCAGGTAAGGCTGATAAAGGATAGAGAGGGAAGTGTACTAGTGAGTGAAAAGAGAGTGTTGAGTAGATGGAAGGAGTACTTTGAAGAACTAATGAATGAGGAAAACGAGAGAGAGAGGAGGACAATGGGGGGGAGAGATGGTGGATCAGGAAGTACAGAGAATTAGTAAGGTGGAAGTGAGGGCAGCTTTAAAAAGGATGAAGAATGGAAAGGCAGTTGGTCCAGATGACATACCTGTGGAGGTATGGAGATGTTTAGGAGAGAAGGCAGTGGACTTTTTAACCAGGTTGTTTAACAAAATCCTGGAGAGTGAGAGGATGCCTGATGAGTGTAGAAGCAGTGTACTGGTCCCCATTTTTAAGAACAAGGGTGATGTGCAGAGCTGCAGTAACTACAGAGGTATAAAGTTGATGAGCCACACCATGAAGGTATGGGAAAGAGTTGTTGAAGCAAGGCTAAGGCGAGAGGTTCAGATCAGTGAGCAGCAGTTTGGTTTCATGCCCAGAAAGAGTACCACAGATGCAATTTTTTGCATTGAGAGTGTTGGTAGAAAAGTACAGAGAATGTCAGAAGGAGCTACATTGTGTCTTTATGGATCTAGAGAAGGCATATGATAGGGTGCCAAGACAGGAACTGTGGTAGTGTATGAGGAAGTCAGGTGTAGCTGAAAAGTATGTTAGGATGGTGCAGGACATGTATGAGGATAGTGAGACAGTGGTGAGGTGTGCAGTTGGAGTGAAGGTAGGGTTACATCAGGGATCAGCTTTGAGCCCCTTCTTGTTTGCAATAGTGAAGGAAAGGTTGACAGATGAGGTCAGGCAGGAGGCTCCATGGACCATGATGTTTGCAGATGACATTGTAATCTGTGGTGAGAGTAGAGAGCAGGTGGAAGAGATCTGGAGAGGTGGAGGTTTGCACTGGAGAGGAGAGGAATGAAGGTCAGTACAGACAAGACGGAATACATGTGGGTGAATGAGAGGGAGGCAGGTGGAAAGGTGAAGATGCAAGGAGTAGAGGTCGTAAAGGTGGATGACTTCAAATATCTTGGGTCAACCATCCACAGCAATGGACAGTGTAGAAAAGAGGTGAAGAAGAGGGTGCAGGCAGGATGGAGTGGGTGGAGACGGCTGTCAGGGCTGATGTGTGACAGAAGGATAGCAGCAAGAGTGAAAGGGAAGGTTTACAAGACAGTAGTGCGTCCTGCTATGATGTATGGTTTGGAGACTGTGGCTCTGTCTAAAAGACAGGAGGCTGAGCTGGAGGTGGCGGAGATGACGATGCTGAGATTTTCGTTGGGAGTGACAAGGATGGACAAGATTAGAAATGAGCAGATCAGAGGGACAGTGAAGGTGGAGCAGTTTGGAGATAAAGCCAGAGAGGCCAGGTTGAGATTGTTTGGACATGTGTTGAGGAGGAATAGTGGATATACTGGTCAAAGAATGTTGGAGATGGAGCTGCCGGGTAGAAACAGAAGAGGTAGACCTCAGAGAAGGTTTATGAATGTAGTGAAGGTGGACATGGAGATGGTTGGTGTGAAAGTAGAGGAGGCAGTAGATAGGGCAAGATGGAGTGAAATACAATTTTATTACATTAAATAATTGTTTAATTAAAAACACAAGATAGGCTCCTTTAGAGCTCAGGCAATAAGTTTGCAGACACTTTCTTTGCACCTCAACCTACGTGTTTTAGCAATGTGCCCCAAAAGCCTATTGAGGAAACGAACAAAAAAAGTTGCTGCCAGTTCTAAAAACTATAAATATAATAATTTTCTTAAATATTCTTAAGAAGAAACTGGTTTACTTAAACCCACGTATGCATTTTTGACATAGATTCTGACATTCCCCAATGTTTTCTTATCTGGAATTTGTTCTTAGGTAAGAGCAGAATCCACCCCCACACACACACACACACACACACACACACGCACAAAGGTGAGAACAGTTCATTTAACCATTTTATATTATGTATTAAATGCTTCAGTCCGGTTGAGCTGCTGTGGCTGTTGAGATAATCAGTGAATCTTGTTTACAGAAGCTCAGATCTGATCTGTATCTCAGAAACGTGAGAGTCGCAGTGATGCAGCAACACAGTGAGTCTGTACAGAGGTGTGTGCGTGTTGTAGAGAACACAAAGTGCTCGTGTTACTCACATAGTTCTCGCGGGCAGTCCAGCTGGGGTAAAGCTGAGAGTGAAGCTGCCGCTCTTTCCTTGCCAGATCGTAGTATTTAGCCTGTTCCTCTCTTGACAGAGAGTGCCACTAACACACACACACACACACACACACACACACACACACACACACACACACACACACACACACACACACACTCTGATCAGAAACGTTATAAATGAGGAGGTGGTCACTAGTTGGAAAAGGAATTAGAAAGCTTTTAATGTTCAAAGCACAGCCCTTCAATAACAAGAGCCAATCAGTTTGCCACAAATGGAGAAAGGCCCTGTCATTGTGGAGATCTGTACAAGTGCAGCAGCCAGAACAACCCAAAAAATCCTTTTTGTGAGTTATTAAGTCAAACACTACAAACCATTTTTGCAGTGGTTTGAAATCTCTTTTTAAATAGTAATTTGTCCTCATTCAGAGAGAGGAGTCTGGTCTTGTATAACTGGAAATAGCGGCATTGCCAAGACTGCTGCAGAGTAAACAGACTTTTGTAAAAGGACTCTGTTCTGAGTCCTCAAACTCTGTTTCATAACCAATTTTAAAGTCATTCACAGCATAAAAAAAAACAGGTGTGGATTTTTAGTGAGGCGGGAAAGTGCAGGAGTGCGCCTTCTGCTGGCTGAGTTCAAAACATTGAGTCTCCGTTCATTTCTCATTACAGAAATTTTAATGACAGATTAAAAATTACTAGAACCTTTGTGAAGCTGTACAGCAGCTACTAATACAATAAAAGAGCAAAATACAATTAATAACAGCGCCAACCGACAGCACAGTTCTGCACTTTTCATTTCTGTACTTAATCAGAGTCTAATCTGGCTTTCTCTGTTAGAAAAAAAATCAGTGTTTCCCAAAATGTTTTTAAAATTTTGTTCATTCTGCAGTAGCTGTAATTTTCAAAACACTTAATGTTCTTCACCTTCATGATGCAACTACAGTATGACGCATGACTTCAGAGCTCTGTTACTGCATAAGGTGGATAATGAGTGTTTGTCAGTGGGGTGACAGAGGATCAGTGCAAGAGTATGCACAGTGCTAGCGGTGATACTCACTCTGCGTCCGAGGATCTGGTTGATGGCGGCGCTCTCCTTCAGCGAACTCTCCGACACCACTTTAGCCCTCATCTCCTTCATATACAGCATGAAGGCATTCAGAGGCTTTTTAACATACAGCTTCTGCTCTTCAGCTCTCACTTCTTCACTCCTCTGAGCCGACACCAACGACTTACTGTGGAAACACACACATACACACAGAGCCAGGTAGCAAGGAAGTTTATTAGTAATAGAGGAGTAAAATTCAGCCAGCAAAACTACAGCCAACTACAGCTATTTTGCCAGCAGTGGCTCATTAAACATTTGAAATAACCCATTAATTACTATATTACAGCATTTATTTGTGCATGTTGTGTTTATTAGTATTGGCATGAAACCGTCATGATGTTTAAACACAAACTTGTTACGCAGATGTTTTGGGAGAGTGTAAGTGAAACTGCAACGCCAGAACTGAAGTTAACTCTAATTACACTTCACCATGGCAGAGAAAGGTCAGTTTACTGGAGTGAAGCTTTCATCTTCAACATGTTTAATTAAACCACCATTAAGACCTTTTAAGGGAGAAATGATAAAGAACACCAAAATAAATCAGATCAGCTTTAATAAAAGACTTACACTGACCTGTGAGCGGAGTTACCGTTCCGCTCCTGTTTGATGGACGGAGAGATGGTGGCCGAAGAAGGAACAGCAGCGGCCTGTCTCAGACACGCAGGAGGAACAACACGAGGAGAAAAACGACTGGAGACCAGACTGAGAGAGAGTGAGGGAGAAAGCAGAGGTGAGAAACAGGGAGAGAGATAGTTTAAAGAGCCAATAGTGTGAACTTCACAAGCTTTTAAATGTGTTCTGCTCTGAAAAGTTGTGATTCTGTGTTTAGAGTGGGGAATGCTGGGAAAGTTTATTTCCTGTCAAACACACTAAACTTGCAGTGAGATGTTCATATGGTTGAGCCAAGACCCAATCAGAGAATCAGGACAGCTGTGTCCAGATTAAACCTTCATTCTCTTTTTACATACAAAGAAAGAATATGTTCATTTAAAACGATGTGACCATCAATGCCCACATACTTCTATGCATTCTGTACGTTGGTATGAATGTTAAACAGTACATCCACGAGAACGCAGTCCAGAGTCATGTTTCTGACAGTGACCAACATGGCGAAGGAGAATAATGTACCAACTATGAAAGAGATGAAAGAGGCAGCACTGTAGACTGTGGCGTCTATGAGGTCATTAAATACGTGTGGACAGAGAGTTCTTTACACTTATATTACCCCCCTCCGCCCGACAAACGAATTAAACACAGTCTGTGGATTGAAGCTCCATCTGTATCCATATTTAATGTTGAGCATAATTAAGTCTTTAAAACACTGCAGACATTCTGCTTACTGACAAGTGGAGTGTGAGGTAGACAGCAAATCTGACCTGTGCTGTATATGATATAACGCATTAATACTGTAATGAACAGGATGTTACGGCATTACCTGGATAGTGAGGGGGTCATACTGAGAGTTGGGTATGGGGATCTGAATCCTGCAGCTGGAATTGAGTACATAGGTTGACTCTGCCTAAACACACACACACGCAAACAAGCAGCAGCTTAGATTACAGCATTCTATTAAAGCAACAGTCATTTCTCACTGAAAAGTATTTTTTAGTCAATAAAGCTGATTCTCCCACGTTCACATTGTGTTTTTTCACTTTTTGCCCTGGATCAGCAAAATAAACAAAACAAAACAAAACCAAAAAACATGTTAAATATAAGCACCTACCCAACAAGTAACGGAAGCTTAAGCTCCACCAAACAGCTTCTACATGCTTAAATGATCTAGAGGGAAAACTTGAACTATGATTCTTGGCTGAACTATTGACTCACTGTGGCACGATCCAGCCGAGCGGCCCCACCGTGCCTGGGGAGAGGGGATAATACGGGGAGAGCTCTGACGGATGGGGTGTGCGTGGGGCACCTACAGGAACAAACAAAACACAAACATTAACATTTATGTATAACAGCTCCAACTGCAAAATAAAGCTCAGTTTAAATGCAGCAAATTGATCTTACAGTTTAGAAATATTCTATATTCTAAATATTTAGTATTTTATTGCTGTGGTTTATAATAGGGCGCCTGATACGTTTCTGGTGTCTGGAAAGGAAAATGCATCTGACTGCAGTGACCTGTGGATAAGTTCTGTAGCTGAAGTCAACACCTGACACTCCTCACCTCACCTGGCACATCTGGCCTGCCACCCCTCACCTGCCTGGCACGCCTTATCTAACCCACCTCATGTGAGCTAAGTCACATTCACTCTCCATAGTAGTGTAAATGAGGAACGGTGAGCAGGTGCTGCACCGGAGACTAAAGCTCCACCCCCTTACCTGTCTTTGGGTCTAGGATGTCAGGTGAGAGGTGTGGTGGGGTTCTGGGAGGGAAATGGTCGTTACTGTAGGAGAGCAGTGGGGTGAGAGGGTGAACATGATGGGGGGGCTGAGAGAGAGAGAAAGAGTGAGAAAGAGAGACAGACAAAGAGAGAGAAAGTAAATAGTGAGTACATTTCATATACAGAGCACATTTAAAACAAGAAAAACAATTTTTTAAAACAGAAGATCAGCAGAAACTGCAGGCGAGGTTAAACAACTAACAAACACAACAACCAAAAACCCTGGTCTGTTACCCAAAAACCCCAGCAGTATTACCTACAAACCCTGTTCCATTACCCTAAAACTAAAATTAATTACAAACCCCTGGTGTACTCACTAAAGTTCCTGCTGTGATGGAGTCTCTGATTCCAGGTACATCGAGAAGAGGAAACTTCATCGGCAGGTACTGCAGAGAGCGAGAGTGCGAGAGAGAGAGCGAGAGAGAGAGAGAGAGCACGAGAGATATTATTACTGTAGTCTGTTTAATGAGGAGCTCTTTTTCTGCTGTAGAAACTATTTTCTCTCTCTCTCTCTCTCTCTCTCTCTCTCTCTCTCTCTCTCTCACACACACACACACACACACACACACACACACACACACACACACACACACGATTTAATACTAAACACACTACTTTTTAAAAGAATCACCCAAAGTGGGATGTCAGTCCTTCATGTTTCAGTGTAACAGAACTGCAGCACATCCCTAACCAATAATGACAGTATTGTGGGTGTGGTTGTTTTGTTTTGTTGTTTGTTTTTGTTTTTGTTTTTTTTTTTTTTATGCGTCAAGGCGGTTTTAGCAGTCAGGCTGTCCTGCTCATTTTGAGTCAACAATGAAGAGGAGATTATTGTAACAATCAGAATATCATCACATTTTCTGATAGGATCAGCAATAAACATGGCTGTTTAAATATGTAAATCTGTCCTGACGTCACTGGCACACTAACTAAAACTACACTAAACACAGCATAATTAAAATGTAAATATTCAAACGAACACACAAAGACCTCTGATTCACAGGTGTCTTTCTCAAAGAGTCCATCAGCCCCCTGGGGTAGAAAGTCATTAACAGAATGAGCACCTCCAGCAGAGTCACCCTGCTGAGTCATCAATGCTAATGAACACAGTTAACAACTTGGAAACGAAGCTCACTTCTCTACTTAAACTCTCCATTCCACCTTAAACAGGTCAGCAGTTACAGTCTGGCTTCTGCTGCACCATTTAAGGTGGAACAGAGAATCTGAACCGAACAATGTGAAGCCCTTGCCAACACGGCAGAGGATTCAGAAACGCAGATAATAAAAATAAAAAAAAACATTTTTCCCCTTCAATTTTTCAACCTGTCCCCCTTCGGGGAACACCACCTGCGTAGAAACCCCAGATTACTGGAATGTGAAACCGCTGTGTGAGGGTGTGTTTATTTAGCCCATACCATGTGAGTTTTGCATTAAAAAACAAAGGATAATGAAAAAAGTCAAAAACAAACAAATTGGCCATAAACAAATCAGAAACACCATAAAACTTCAGTCACTACAGAATCACGACATAACTGCTAAATAACACTGACTGGAGAGCCTCTGTTCCCCATACAGTATGGAACAAATTCCAAAATAAATCAATTTCAGAAACTTCAACAACAAAAGCAAAAACATAAAAAAGAACACGAGCAAAAAATGTCAAAATCAATTAAAAAAAAAAAAAAAAAAAAAAAAAAGACAAATCCAGCAGAGTAATGAAGTGCTGAAGAGGTACAAAGTGCAATGGCTTAAATAATTCAATTTAAAAGTAAAATAAAATAAATAAAAGGAAAATAAAGAAAAAAAAAACACTTAAAATGTCATAAACATTAGATTATTAAAAGGTGAATAAATTGCAAATCGTAGAGCTTTATCATTATAATTATATAAATTTGTCTATATCTTTGTCTGAAAAGCTTTATTAAGCAAAGCCTGCAAAGGTTCTTAGGACAAACACTAAGAGGTTTATAAGAATGCTGATAAATGTAATTCTGAAAGGAAAAAAAAGACGAAGCTCAAATATTCTCCTATGACAGCCTTAAATAAAGATATACTTAAAATCTTCATTGTTTCTTACGTAATAATAATAAGTTTAATTTATATAGTGCCTTTCACAAACCCAAGGACACTTACCATCATTTAAAAAAAAAGACCACAGAGAGGAAAAAAGGAAGGTTTTTAGCAAGGATCTGAAGGAAGACAGAGAAGAGCAATTACGAAGAGTGGAAGGTAGAGAATTCCAGAGTTTGGGGGCAGCAGCACTGAAAGATCTGTCTAGCTGAGGGAACTGTGAGGAGTCCAGCACTAGAGGATCCGAAAGCACGAGAGGGTCAATATAAAGAACTGAGATCAGAAAGGTATGTTGGAGCCAGACCATGCAAAGCCTTGAAGGTAAGAAGAAGGGTTTTGTACTTAATCCTAGAACTAATAGGAAGCCAATGCAACTGTCGAAGAACAGGAGTGATATGAGCTGTGTGCTTGGTGGAGGCAAGAACCCTGGCTGCTGAATTTTCAACGTACTGAAGACAATTGATTAGTTTAACTGAAAGGCCATAGAAAAGTGAGCTACAGTAATGGATGCAAGAGAAAATGAAGGCACTGATCAACATTTTAGCATTAGTGTCACTCCGCATAGGGTGTAAGCATGCAATGTTACGCAGATGATAAAATGAAGTTTTGGTGATGAGCTTAAATGTGAGACTCGAAAGTAAGAGAAGAGTCAAGAAGACAGCCAAGGTTCTTAACAAATTAGGCTGGCTTAATATCAACACCGTCAATGTTGATTAAAAGTTCAATACCTAGGAAAGTGAGGTTTTAGATCCAACTAACAGAACCTCGGTTTTATCAGCATTTAGGTTGGCTGTATTGCCTTTTAGATCTTCCCATAAACAACATGAAATTTATTTATTGCACTCAGAGGAGCATAATGGAGGAAAAATTAAGCATTTAAAAAAAGTTAGCAAACAAAATCTAGAGATGATGGAGGAGGAAACAGCCAACAGGAAAAAAAATCTACCTTAGAATTATGATAATTGTACAGAAATGGAGGAGAGCTAGAGAGGATGAGGAGCAGCAGAGGCAGTGCTGAGTTTGATCAGATCAGCTCATCAACTCTCACAGCCTAAGGGTGAGACTGCTGTACGATTAAGGACACATTTAAGAGCAGAACATTTTCAAGTGCACCACTGGTTCTTAGAGTTATTCTTAAAAAAAATTTAAAAAAGGAAGAAAAAGTTATTTGAAGAGTAACAACTTTTCTTGAAGAGCAACTTTTTTCTTACGAATGAATGAAACACACATTTAAGATTTTCCTTCTTAAGACAATTTTGTGAATCCAACCCAATTATGAGGTTACTAACACTGTATGACTCACCAGCAAATCACAATGCAGCGAGGGCGGGACACGCCCGAAAATGGGTGCAGAAAAATGGAGGTGGAAAGACAGAAAGACTTACAGCACTGGGAGACAAAGATCCAGAGGGGATGTAGGGGTTGGTCAACTCTGGGATCATCAGAAATGGATAACCAGCATACGGAGGAGCTTTAAACAGCCCCACATCCTGCTGAAACCTCAGAGCTTCAGAAGGAAAAGAGACACACAGTAAACAACAACAGCAACAACAACAACAACAAAAAAACAACAGCAGTCCCTGCAGTGCGAGTTTCCTCAGCCTGCGCAGATTCACCTTCAGCTAAACTCTCTCTCTGTTTCTCACAGCCGTCTCGCTCCGGTCGGCGCTGAGCTCGTCTGTCCCTCTGCTTCAGTTAAAACACAAAGAGGGAAAAGTTTAGTTTCACAAACACAGAAATAGAATTAAAGGGCCCTACATCAGAGATAATCAGACACATCCCCATTAGACATTAGGCTGACGTAGCACACAAACACTACTGAAGTTTCAAAACAAACTTTTTAGCCCATGTATACAAACCAAGCCTTTTTTAAATTCATTGTGTTTGTGATGTCACTAATCAGCTTGGATGGCTTTTGAAAAAGGGCGACCAATCAGAACCTTCAGATCTGTATGCAGACGAATAAGATAATCCATTATTAGTCCCACAATGGGGAAATTCACACTGCTACAGCAGCAAAGGGACAGCAAGGCACTCAAGAAAAAAGTAACACAACAACAAATAATACCATTTAGTAGATCAGCTGGAGCTCTTTAGGAAACAGCAAAAAGATTAATTATTCATTTTTCTCTTTCAAAGGTTGTTGGCTTTTTGCCTTAGTTCTAATTACTGTAACATTTCTCATTACCAATAATTACTTTATTAGAATAATGAGTGTGTATTATTTGTACCTTTTAAGATCTGAACCTTTAACGTTTTCCTGTAATCTCTATGGAAGCGAACCAAAACAAGAAATATGACATAACCACAAAAAAGGTCAACGTATCACAGTCATAAGATACATTAGCAAAATCATTTATTCTGTGAAATATGAACAGCTGTAAACCAAATAAAAAATTCAGACTTGCTGTTAATTATTGAATCAGTGTGTATGTTGTACATTCAAAAGTTGTCATCATTCCTTGTTTTTCAGGTTGGGCTCCAGTATTGATTACATCTTCTGAAAATCTCTAAAGCATTCCTACTTTAACTCCCCACTCAGAAACTGACTGCCTTCATTCAGTCTTGAGTTTTTATTATTGTGTCATTTTTAAAAATGATTTGACATTTTTAATGTCCAAGTATTGTTTTCTATATTTGGTTGTTTTGATTTGTGAAAGTTTTGTCTTCAGGTTTCCTCATTTTTATTTATGGATTGTTTTGGTCAGTTTTGATCGTAGTCAATTTCTTTTTTTACTATCATAAATCTATATTTACTCCTGTTACACTCAACGTAGAATACTCTGAGTTATTAAAAGGCTGACTGATAGATAAATAGACTGATTGATTGACAGATAAGCCGTACACAAACATACACAAGAGGGCCTCGGGGAGAAAAACATGACAAGGGAAAAGTAGCGTATGGGCTCTTTAAAGTTTGAGAAAAAAACTGATTAACTCGAAGTTTTTAAGTTTTTTTTTTTTTTTACCTCAGAGTCCGATGAGCTGCTGGTGTTTTCGGACTCGTTCACCAGAGAAGATTTCACATCGTCTAAATCTCTCTCTGAGAACACGTTTTCGGCAGTTTTCTCCTCTTGTTCTCCTTCGTCTTTAAACGATATCAGCTCGTCTTTTGCTCCCAGTTCGTCTCCGCTGAGCTGCGGCATTGTGGAGCACAACTAACGCTAAACAAACAAATCTTGGCAAAGTCTTGAGGGAACGTCTGCTCTTTTCGAGCTGTAAATCCACCGAAGAGCGTAAAACCTGCCTAAAGATACAGGAAATGCAAATATTGGTTAGTTTCTCTCGAAAATGACTCTAGTTAGAGTGGAAATAAGCTGCCGCGGCTTTGCCATGGTGCGCTAATGCTAAAGCTAACGCTAAAGCTATCGCTAACGCTAGCATCCAGCGGGATTCAGGAGGAGGAACCAAAACACACAAGTCCCACAAAATCATCGTATAATATCCATCCACGATAAGACTGAGTCCGTTGTCCTCTTAAAACATGGAAAGGTTTAGCTGGACAGACGCGCCGAACACCGAGGGGGAGAAACAGCAGCAGTAAAAGTTTGTAAAAGTTCCTCAGAGTGAGTGAGAGGCGCTTTTCCCGCCTGTTCCTCCGGCCTTTAAGTGGATTAAACTCATATTTTGTAAACAATCCTGAGGTGGTCTTTGGTGGATAAGAGCTGTAAACAGTGTGTTTATATCCTTGGAGAAAGCTGAAGTTCCTCCAGAAGGAGGAAGCTGCTCTGGAGGAGGAGGAGGAGGAGTTTGGGTTTCTGAAGCTGTATAGCAGCGAAGTTCTCCGTTCCTCCTTAAATGGTGCAGCAGTACCTTGGAACTGCTGCACCATTTAAGGTGGAACGGAGAAACTCGGAACTTAAGCCCCGCTCCCCGTCAGGTGTCACTCCTGGAGCTTCTGAATTTTACTGGACAGTAAACAAATTTACCTTACATAGGGGGAATTTTGAGTGGTCACGCTTTACGAGAAACTGATGGACATAATGACGATTTAATTTGTGTCGTACTACGACATACATTTAGCAGAGTTCGCCTAACCGTTAATTTAAACCTGAGGTGGCCGAGTGAGCATCACTGCACACACTCTCTCTAATGTCTAAGCTCTTGAAGTGACAGTTCTGCCCAATTTCAAAATTTCCCCCAGTTTGCCCCCTGCAGTCAGTCAGAAGTTTGGGTTTTTAGTTTTAGCGCTGTAAAAAAAGTAACAGTAAAAAATGAATATGAACATGAAAAAAATGAACAGATAAATAAAACAACACAAAGCAGATGGCAGTGGGTTAAGGACAGAAACACACTGTTCGGGTCCTAAAATCTTATAAAACTCTATAAAGTTATATCTTACGCTGATTATTTCTGAGAAGCGCGACCTCAGAACAGCCTCTCGTTTGTGGTACTGTGGGGGAGAGATTTCCTTTTACCCTCAAAACACTTGACAAATGTTATACTGGCATTTATATCGAGATTACATTATAGTTTTCTGAGCTATACGACCCAGTATATGCTCGACCAAGCTTGCATTTGATCCGATAACTTTTTTTCTGAGGCCGTTTGGTCTGACGGTGTTTCTGATGTTTACTTACACCAGATCTGAGACAGCGGCGGTTTTCCCGAGGCTCGAAGTCGTTTAGTCCGAGGAATGATGCCGTTCTGACCATCGGTATACATAACTAGACGCTGCGGTGTCTGTTGTTCTCTATCGGAGGCGATACGTCTGCGCGTCCGCCATGTTGGAGCGGTCAAGATCCCCTTGTGCACAAATCGACTGGTATTGAGAGATGAAGAGTTCTCAGGATCAAATCGGCCTCAGCTTCCATATTACTCAACCGGTTTTCACCAAATGTGTTTTGTTATAATCCTCAGACTTAGATAAATGCACGGACTGCTCTCGGTAGCTTTTATTTCTGTAACAACTGATCGTGGTAGTTAGATAATTAGTTAATCTGCACATGACGTTAAAAACTGAGTTTAGCGCGGTAGAAACACAATCTCACCCACACCAGCAAATCCATCAGTGTGTGAGTCCCTCCTAATCTTAATACACATAAAGAATAAAATACCGCCCCGTTCGCCCCCCGCCTCGTATCTTCCTTGGCCAACTTTGCTTCCCATAGCACTTCATCAGGTATGTCAAAACCTCATAAATCCGTTTTTACACTATTAGAAAACAAGGCTTTGTGTGAACACTTCATGACGAATCAATTAAAATTAATTACAAGTTACAATTATTTGTTGTATGAAATTGTTTATTGAATGGTTGTGGGCTTAATGGATGGTTAAACTGCAGTGGGTTGAATGGGCGTGGCTAAATGGCCGTTGTCGGAATGGGCGGGGCTAAATGAATATAGGCTTAATGGGTGGGGCTAAACAGCTGTATAATATATGCAGATATATGTAAACATGTTGTTTAAAGGTAGCATTTTGTTCTGTAATGTGTTTTTCTCTCCAGGCTGAGATGCAGAGCGTTCCTCCACATTCACACCAGACAATGTTTAAAATGTGCCGTTACAGGACAGACTGGTTCTGCCTGGCTCTACTGCAGGAGTGAGAACCTGGTTTAAGATTAAAGTTTATTCTGTTCGTGTCTTTGTGTGTTTGTTCATTTATGTGTTGCTATTTTACGGCATTAATGCTGAATATCAGCAACTCAAACTAAAGCAGTTCTGTTTAATTCGTCTGCAGCTTCGTCTTCTTGTTCTGTTTCTCAACACGAGGGCAGAACATTTCTCTCCAGAAAGCTTTTTCTGTCCTTCCTTCTTCTAAACATCAGAAACTCGTTCAGCCTGATTTGGGGCAGATCCCGGAGTCACCTGAGAGAAAGTTCACGCTGTGATTAAATCTGTATTAAATCTCGCTCTCGTAAAGCTGCTGAGATTGATTTATCTGCAGTTTCTTCGGCAGCGTTATGGCGGTAAACCTGAGTAAAAACGGAGCTTCACTCTCAGCTGCTTATAGTGAAGTAGTGAACAGGAGTGCAGACACAGACTGGTAAGACTTCACCTCCCTCGTCCTCTGTGCTTTAACTATAATCTGAGACTATAGCCGTGAGGCGACTGAATGATTGTGTTTTTGACATCAGCGTTTAATTCCGCTCATATAGAAAGTCTCAGATTTGAAGGTTCTGCTCTTTAAATGCTGAATGTTAATGTTACTGAGTTTACACGGAACTACATCTAAATGAAGATAATGCTAAAGCTAATCTAGGCATTTATGCTAATCTAGACACTAACACTAAAGTACACACCAAGGCTAATACAAATAAAAACACTTGCGCTAATATAACGCTAACACTAATATAAACACTAACACTAAAAAGAAGTTTAATGCTAATACACTAACACTAGTATAAACACTAATATAAGCTTTAATACTAATATAAACCCTACCACTTATCTAAAAACTAACATTAATATAAACACTAATACTAATATAAACACTAATGCTTATATAAACACTAATAATAATCTGAGCTCTGACCAAATATAAACATTAACACCAACATAAACACTAATATAAGCACTAATGTTAAATATGAATGTTAATGCTAATGCAAAGACGAACACTAACACTAATGCAAATATGAACACAAACACTAACACTAATGCAAATATGAGCACAAACACTAATATAAACACTAATGCAAATATGAGCACAAACACTAATATAAACACTAATGCAAATATGAGCACAAACACTAATATAAACACTAATGCAAATATGAACACAAACACTAATATAAGCACTAACAGTATTGTAAACGTTAATGCTAATACAAACACTAATGTTAATCTAAACGCTGACCTTTAACTGCTTATTGAACTATTTACAGGGTTTTATTCACATATGAAGGAAACAGCAATGACATTCAAGTAGCAGGAAAAGGAGGTGAGTGTTTTGTGCTGTGCTGGGGTATCTGGTAATTTATTTTCATGAATGTTAGTTATGTATTAGAGATTGTTCAGTCTGTTTTGCTGTTAGTTGTTAATGTTCAGTGTTATAAAGCTGTGAGTGGACACTGCTGTGCTGACTGTGTGTTGCAGATGGAGGTCTGGAGGAGATGGTTCAGGAGTTTAACAGCGGGAAGGTGATGTACGGGTTCTGCAGAGTTCTGGACCCCAGCTCTGGAGTCTCCAAACTGATTCTGATAAACTGGGTAAGTGAGAGCATACTTTGTGGACATGGTCAGTGCACGAAGGAACTGTATATCTTCTCAAAAAAATCCAAAAAAACACCATTACCTACTATGCTATACGAAATAATCAGAGCCTTTAACCACTATGACAGGGCTTCTCAACCTGTGGCCCATGGATTACTAGTGAGCTGTGAAGCACCCTATAGTGGTACACAGACCTGTACTCAGATGCAGTAATTCTGACCGGTAATGTCACTGTAAGCCATGAAACCATAAGTGGAAAAAGGATTAATTTAATTATAAAAAATCTAAGAATTAAACATTTTCGCTTCATAACCAAAATAAATAATAATAGAAACGTACAGATAAAAACATCTCAGTACTGGACTAATTAGACGTCATCATTCTGAACAACGCAGCCACAGGCACGTGAGGCAGACAGGTAGCCTGAGATGGAAGTTTCTTAGGGCAGCGTTTTGTGTGGTGAGGACTTACCACACCTTTTTCTTTAGTTCTCTTTGTTTTGGCATGTGTGAGCACTGCACTCATATTCAGGTCTGCAGAAAACAGCTGAAACAGTCCGACAGAAACCCATGGATCTTGATCCGCTTCAAGCCGAACCCTATTCAGTTCACTGCTGATGGAACGTGCATGTTCAAACGAGGGAATTCATCAACAGAGCTTGCTTTCCTTTTCTTGAGTGCCGTACAGCCAGCGTAACAACTGTTTTAACGACTGACTCTTTAAACTCTCAGCACAAACTGCTGTTAAAATGAATAAACATGCCATAAAATAATAAAGAAGAGAGGTGTTTGATTTTAACTCATGGATCGCAGAACGTATATCTGGTCAAGCATTAGCAACCTGAGTGGTTAAACTCAAACGGATAAACCAGTGACAATGAAACAGATATCAGATAAAATTTGTCATTATTGATAAGTGTGATGATGCTAATCCAAAAGCCCACTGAGTGAAGTGATGTTTATTTCAAATGAATCACAAAAACCCTCAAAATTAAAAACTCTCAAGACCAAACAATTACTCTTTTGGGAAAGTTAGTGGAGTACTTTCAGTGAAAACGCGATGGACTGCAGCTCCAAATCACATCTACCTTTTACATTTCTCTCTCTTTTTGACATCACTACAAACATGTTTTTTTTTTATATGTTTCATGTTTGTTAACACACCTGAAAATTTTGCAAACCTTTTCAGGGCTGAATTCTCAGGTTTTCAGTGTCAGCATTTAAGACAAGAAAAATAAATTTGTATTTTAAAAAGTTGATTTTAGTGTTCCTGTGGGCTGCTGTGCTTTGTAGTCATACACAGGTGGGCCTTGGCCTGGAGAAGACTGAGAACCCCTGCACTACGCTTTACCAAATAATCAGAGCCGTTTCCCACCGCACTATACCAATCAGAGCTGATAGACCACTACGCTATGCCAGTCAGAGCTGATAGACCACTAGACTATACTAAACAATTAGAGACGTTTCCCACCACACTATACCAATCAGAGCTGATAGACCACTACGCTATACCACACAATCCGAGCCATTACCTATATGTTGTACTGAACAATCAGAGCCGTTACCCATTACACTATACCATACAATCAGAGCCGTTACCTACTATGCTATACGAAACAATCGGAGCCATTACTCATTACGCTGTACTATATAATCAGCACTGTTACCCGCTACACTATACCACACAATCAGAGCTGTTACCCACTACACTATACCAAACAATAAGAGCCATTACATGCGACGCTATACCAAACAATCGGAGCTATTACTCACTACGCTATACCATGCAATCAGCACCGTTACCCACTACACCATACCACACAATCAGAGCCATTACCCACTCTAAACTATACCATACAATCAGAGCCATTACCCACTATGCTATACCATCCAATCAGAGCTGTTACCCTCTATGCTATACTAAACGATCAGAGCCATCACCCACTATGCTATAACCACACAATCAGAGCTGTTACCCACTACGCTATACCATACAATCAGAGCTGTTTCCCACTATGGTACACCATACAATCAGAGCCGTTACCCACTACGCTATACCATACAATCAGAGCCGTTTCCCACTACAGTATACCATACAATCAGAGCTGTTACCCACTACGCTATACCATACAATCAGAGCCGTTTCCCACTACGGTATACCATACAATCAGAGCAGTTTCCCACTATGGTACACCATACAATCAGAGCTGTTTCCCACTATGGTACACCATACAATCAGAGCTGTTACCCACTACGCTATACCATACAATCAGAGCCGTTTCCCACTATGGTACACCATACAATCAGAGCTGTTTCCCACTATGGTACACCATACAATCAGAGCTGTTACCCACTACGCTATACCATACAATCAGAGCCGTTTCCCACTACAGTATACCATACAATCAGAGCTGTTACCCACTACGCTATACCATACAATCAGAGCCGTTTCCCACTACGGTATACCATACAATCAGAGCAGTTTCCCACTATGGTACACCATACAATCAGAGCTGTTACCCTCTATGCTATACCATACAATCAGAGCCGTTACCCACTACGCTATACCATATAATCAGAGCCGTTTCTAACTACAGTATACCATCCAATCAGAGCCGTTACCCACTATGCTATACCAAACAATCAGAGCAGTTACCCACTACGCTATACCATCCAATCAGAGCTGTTACCCTCTACGCTATACCAAACAATCAGAGCCGTCACCCACTATGCTATACCACACAATCAGAGCCGTCACCCACTACGCTATACCAAACAATCAGAGCCGTCACCCACTACACTATACCAAAAAAATCAGAGCCGTCACCCACTACACTAAACCATCCAATCAGAGCTGTTACCCTCTACGCTATACCAAACAATCAGAGCCGTCACCCACTACGCTATACCACACAATCATAGCCGTGGCACACTATGCTATGCCAAACAATCAGAGCCGTCACCCACTACACTATACCAAAAAAATCAGAGCCGTCACCCACTACGCTAAACCAAACAATCAGAGCCGTCACCCACTACGCTGAACCACACAATCAGAGCCGTTGCACACTACACTATACCAAACAATCAGAGCCGTCACCCACTACGCTATACCACACAATCAGAGCCGTCACCCACTACGCTATACCACACAATCAGAGCCATCACCCACTACGCTATACCAAACAATCAGAGCCGTCACCCACTGCGCTATACCAAACAATCAGAGCCGTCACCCACTACGCTAAACCACACAATCAGAGCCGTTACCCACTACGCTATACCAAACAATCAGAACCGTCACCCACTACGCTAAACCACACAATCAGAGCCGTTACCCACTACGCTATACCAAACAATCAGAGCTGTTACTCACTACATCCTTCTGTTTTTTAAGCTCAGTTTATTTTGATCAAGATTTTTTTGAGTAACTTCCTGCTTACTCAGTTGAGTAAAATCTTCATCTCAATGTGTTCATGTATGTGTATGTGTGTAGACAGGTGAGGGAGTGAAGGGCGTGCGAAAGGGAATCTGTGCCAACCATGTCCAGTCAATGGCCAATTTCTTGAGGGTGAGTTTATAATTCTCACGGACATTAAAAGCTCTGAAGGCCAGTACTGAGTGAGCGGGGTACTGTAACAGTACTGCATTACAGTTTATATTACCATATTATAGCTTATATTATTGTATTATAGTTTATATTACCATATTACAGTCTATGTTACTGGATTACAGTTTACGGTACTGCATTGAAGTATGTTACTGTATTACAAGTTATACTACCATATTAAAGTTAATATTACCATACTACAGCTTATATTAACTAATTACAGTTTCTTTAACTGTAGTACAGCTTGTGTTACTGTATCACAGTTTACATTACTCCATTACAGTTTATATTATCCTATTACAGTTTGTGTGTGTGTGTGTGTGTGTGTGTGTGTATGTGTGATGTGTGTATGTGTGGGTCTGCGTGTGTGTGTGTGTGTGTGCAGGGCGCTCATGTGACAGTGAACGCTCGCTCAGAGGATGATGTCGATCCTGGCGTGATCATGAAAAAAGTCTCTAAAGCAACTGGAGTGAATTACAGCTTTCACAGAGAGAACGCCACCACTAACAACTCCAACTATATTGAACCTCCTGGCTTTATGGTGAGATCACACACACACACACACAGAAAAAGCCATTACCGTTACTTCACTACAGATAATTAACAACAAATGCATTTTTAAATTAAACTTAAAATACTAAAGTTCTGAAGTAAGAAATCCTAGAATGTTACAGCTGCAGCATTTTAGTTGGAACAGAACATTTGAACAGGAGTCCAGGTCTGGGAGCTCCTGTATTGATATGTGTGTTGATGTTCTAAGAAGTTCCACTGCTGTTCTTTAAGCTACTTGGGACTGATGAGCAGATACATTTGTTTTTCTGCTGTTTGCTGAAATGTTCCTCTTTAAATATGTACTGCAGTCATTATTTCTCTACAGTAGCAGCTCTTTTACAGGAGGACGGGTTTCAGATGCTCTGTACTTTGGGTGTTGATTTTGTGGTGTTGATCCATGTCTGTGTCTCTGCAGCGCTCCGTCTGTCAGAAGATCAGCGCTGCTGACGAAATTAAAAACACAGACAGGGAGAGTTTCTGGGCACAAGCAGAGGTAATACAGCCCCCTCAGTCACAGAACAGTGCGCTGTTTGGTTTGTGGTTTGTGATTTATCTGTCTGTCTGTCTCTCAGCGCGAGGAGAAGAACCGGCGGCTGCAGGAGCGAAAGAGAGCAGAGGAGGAGCGGCAACGTTTAGAGGAGGAGAGAAAACAGCAAGAAGCTCGAGAGTCAGCTGAGAGAGAGCGAAGACAGAGAGAGAGACACAAACAGATAGAGCAGCAGAGGTGAGAGAGCGACGCAGATAGAGCAGCAGAGGTGAGAGAGAGAGATGCAGACTGATAGAGCAACAGAGTAGAGAGAGACGCAGACTGATAGAGCAACAGAGGAGAGAGAGAGATGCAGACTAATTGAGCAGCAGAGGTGAGAGAGAGACGCAGACAGAGAGCAGCTGAAGTAAGAGACAGACAGACAGACAGATAGGTGGACAGGTAAGGAGGTGAGAGCAACAGAAAGAGCAGCAGAGGTAAAAGAGAGGCCACATTTACACCTGGTCACTTTGTGTGTCTTGAGCAGATTATATTCGAATGAGGCCACATAAAATGTAAGTGTAAATGAGTCCAAGACGCATTTAAAACAGTAATAAATCCTAGTAAACACATCCCAACCAAAACCCCTCCCAGTACAAACAATGCCCCTCCCCTTGTACGAAAAACCCACCCAGTACAGCTGAAACTCTTCCTAGCACAAGCAGAACTTCTCCAAGTACAAAGAAACTCCTCCTAGTACAACCAAAACACCTCTCTGTACAACTGAAACTCCTCCTATTACAACCAAAACTTCTCTCTGTACAACCGAAACTCCTCCTATTACAACTCAGTTTACTCCCGGTACAACTGAAACTCCTCCCCATGGAGTGTGTCACTGGGCTTGTGATCCATGTCTGTGAGGAAGATAATCAGGGAGGACACACATTTTTGGGGATGAAATAAATTAATTTGAATCGACATGGAAAGACACAACAATACAAAACATACTGCAGATGAAGATGCTGAATAGATTAACAGTTGGTAATTGGTTGCGGCATACCGAGGAGATTTGCATATTCTGTTTCACACAGCAGTCAGATTTCAGTACAACTAAGTGTAAATACATGTGGCTAAAATTGTTCTGCCTTGTGTCTCTGAATCATGAGTTAATTAGAATAATTGATTAGAATAATGCCTGAGGTAGCTGTTTGTTCTGTTGTTAAGATCTAATTCTTCTGCAGATCTTTTGAAAAGAAGCTGGAAGCAGAGATTAAAGATCGTCAGGAACATCAGGAATATCAGAAGCAACAGGTCAGGCTTCAAATTCTGAGTTTCAGAGAGTCTAAAAAGTGAATAAAACTGTTTAGATAAAATGGTCGGTGAGCCAAAATGTAACAGCTGCAGCATTTAAGGCTTAACAGAACATTTGAACAGGAGTCCAGGTTCAGTCTGGGATCTCCTGTATTGATGTGTGTGCTGGTGTTCTAAGAAGTTCCACTGTAGTTCTTTAAGCTACTCAGAACTGATGAGCTGAAGCATTTGTTCTTCTGCTGTTCGCTGAAACGTCTTCTTTAAAATTTTACTGCAGTCATTATTTCTCTGCAGTAGCAACACTTGTACAGGAAGACAGGTTTCAGATGCTCTGCACTCTGGGTGTTGAGTTTGTGGTGTTGATCCATGTCTGTGTCTCTGCAGCGCTCCGTCTATCAGAAGACCAGTGCTGCGGACGAAATTAAAAACACAGACAGGGAGAGTTTCTGGGCTCAGGCAGAGGTAACGCAGCCCCCTCAGTCACAAAACATTGCACTTCTTGGTTTGTGATTTATCTGTCTGTCTGTCTGTTTGTTTCTCAGCGCGAGGAAAAGGACCGGCGACTACAGGAGCGAAAGAGAGCAGAGGAGGAGCAGTGGCGATTAGAGGAGGAGAGAAAACAACAAGAAGCTCGAGAGTCAGCTGAGAGAGAACAAAGACAAAGAGAGAGACACAAACAGATAGAGCAGCAGAGGTGAGAGAGTGACACAGACAGATAGAGCAGCAGAGGTGAAAGAAAGGACTCATTTACACCTGGTCACTTAGTGCGCCTTGAGCAGAATATGTCTGGATGAGGCCACATAAAAATGTAAGTGTAAACGAGTCCAAGACGCATTTAAAACTGAAGCAAATCATGCTAAAATGAAACTCCTCCCAGTACAACCTAAAACTCCTCCCAGTACACGCAAAACTCCTCCCAGTACAACCAAAACTCCTCTTATCGCAACCAAAACTCTTCACAGTAAAACCAAAACTCCTCCCAGTAAAACAAAACTCCTCCCCAAACAGGGTGTCGCTTGGCTAGTGATCCATGTCTATGAGGAAGATAATCAAGGAGGACGCACATGGTTGGGGATGAAACGAAATGCGTAGTATCACCATGGACAGACACAACTGTACAAAATGTACTGCAGATGAAGATGTTGAATAGATAAACAGTTGGTGATTGGTTGCAGCGTAACACACAGCAATCAGATTTCAGTCCAACTAACTGGAGATGCATTTGACTACCAAATGTAAATACATGTGGCTAAAATTGTTCTTCGCTGTATCTTATATGCTGTGTTTTGCATTAATTCATGAGAATAATTAATTAGCATAATATCTGAATTAGCTGTAGCTGAATTACAGTCAGTGTGCAAAGTTTGTGCTGTGTCAGGTTTGTATTTGAATGCAGCTCTGAGTCTCCTTTAACATGATCATCAGTTTGAGCTGATTTTATTTTTAATTACAATTAATATTGTGAAAAATAATATTCTTGGTCACAACACCTGTAGGTTTGAATTTTACAGTATGCATAATTGCTGCATAAGAAACATTAGAGGAGACGGTATATTTAGTGTTTGTTCTGTTGTAAAGATCTAATTCTTCTGCAGATCTTTTGAAAAGAAGCTGGAAGCAGAGATTAAAGATCGTCAGGAACATCGGGAATATCAGAAGCAGCAGGTGAGATTCAAATTCAGAGTTTCAGAGAGTCTAAAAAGCGAATACAACTGTTTAGATTAAATGGCCGGTGAGCCAAAATGTAACAGCTGCAGCATTTAAGGCTTAACAGAACATTTGAACAGGAGTCCAGTTTCAGTCTGGGAGCTCCTGTATTGATGAGTGTGCTGATGTTCTAAGAAGTTCCACTGCAGTTCTTTAAGCTACTTGGAAGTGATGAGCTGATACATTTGTCCTCTTTACAATTTTACTGCAGTCATAACACTCGAACAGGAAGACAGGTTTCAGATGCTCTGTACTTTGGGTGTTGAGTTTGTGGTATTGATCCATGTCTGTGTCTCTGCAGCGCTCCGTCTACCAGAAGATCAGCGCTGAGGATGAAATTAAAAACACAGACAGGGAGAGTTTCTGGGCTCAGGCAGAGGTAACGCAGCCCCCTCAGTCACAGAACAGTGGGCTTTTTGGTTTGTGGTTTGTGATTTATCTGTCTGTCTGTCTCTCAGCGCGAGGAGAAGAATCGTCGGCTGCAGGAGCGAAAGAGAGCAGAGGAGGAGCTGCAACGTTTAGAGGAGGAGAGAAAACAGCAGGAAGCTCGAGAGTCGGCTGAGAGAGAGCGAAGGCAGAGAGAGAGACACAAACAGATAGAGCAGCAGAGGTGAGAGAGTGACACAGACAGATAGAGCAGCAGAGGTGAAAGAAAGGACTCATTTACACCTGGTCACTTAGTGCGCCTTGAGCAGAATATGTCTGGATGAGGCCACATAAAAATGTAAGTGTAAACGAGTCCAAGACGCATTTAAAACTGAAGCAAATCATGCTAAAATGAAACTCCTCCCAGTACAACCTAAAACTTCACCCAGTACACCCAAAACTCCTCCCAGTACAACAAAACTCCTCCCAGTACAACCAAAACTCCTCTTATCGCAACCAAAACTCTTCACAGTAAAACCAAAACTCCTCCCAGTAAAACAAAACTCCTCCCCAAACAGGGTGTCGCTTGGCTAGTGATCCATGTCTATGAGGAAGATAATCAGGGAGGACGCACATGGTTGGGGATGAAACGAAATGCGTAGTATCACCATGGACAGACACAACTGTACAAAATGTACTGCAGATGAAGATGTTGAATAGATAAACAGTTGGTGATTGGTTGCAGCGTAACACACAGCAATCAGATTTCAGTCCAACTAACTGGAGATGCATTTGACTACCAAATGTAAATACATGTGGCTAAAATTGTTCTTCGCTGTATCTTATATGCTGTGTTTTGCATTAATTCATGAGAATAATTAATTAGCATAATATCTGAATTAGCTGTAGCTGAATTACAGTCAGTGTGCAAAGTTTGTGCTGTGTCAGGTTTGTATTTGAATGCAGCTCTGAGTCTCCTTTAACATGATCATCAGTTTGAGCTGATTTTATTTTTAATTACAATTAATATTGTGAAAAATAATATTCTTGGTCACAACACCTGTAGGTTTGAATTTTACAGTATGCATAATTGCTGCATAAGAAACATTAGAGGAGACGGTATATTTAATGTTTGTTCTGTTGTAAAGATCTAATTCTTCTGCAGATCTTTTGAAAAGAAGCTGGAAGCAGAGATTAAAGATCGTCAGGAACATCGGGAATATCAGAAGCAGCAGGTGAGATTCAAATTCAGAGTTTCAGAGAGTCTAAAAAGTGAATACAACTGTTTAGATTAAATGGCCGGTGAGCCAAAATGTAACAGCTGCAGCATTTAAGGCTTAACAGAACATTTGAACAGGAGTCCAGTTTCAGTCTGGGAGCTCCTGTATTGATGTGTGTGATGTTCTAAGAAGTTCCACTGCAGTTCTTTAAGCTACTTGGAAGTGATGAGCTGATACATTTGTCCTCTTTACAATTTTACTGCAGTCATAACACTCGAACAGGAAGACAGGTTTCAGATGCTCTGCGCTCTGGGTGTTGAGTTTGTGGTATTGATCCATGTCTGTGTCTCTGCAGCGCTCCGTCTACCAGAAGATCAGTGCTGAGGATGAAATTAAAAACACAGACAGGGAGAGTTTCTGGGCTCAGGCAGAGGTAATGCAGCCCCCTCAGTCACAGAACAGTGGGCTTTTTGGTTTGTGGTTTGTGATTTATCTGTCTGTCTGTCTCTCAGCGCGAGGAGAAGAATCGTCGGCTGCAGGAGCGAAAGAGAGCAGAGGAGGAGCTGCAACGTTTAGAGGAGGAGAGAAAACAGCAAGAAGCTCGAGAGTCGGCTGAGAGAGAGCGAAGGCAGAGAGAGAGAAACAAACAGATAGAGCAGCAGAGGTGAGAGAGTGACGCAGACAGATAGAGCAGCAGAGGTGAAAGAAAGGACTCATTTACACCTGGTCACTTAGTGCGCCTTGAGCAGAATATGTCTGGATGAGGCCACATAAAAATGTAAGTGTAAACGAGTCCAAGATGCATTTAAAACTGAAGCAAATCATGCTAAAATGAAACTCCTCCCAGTACAACCTAAAACTCCTCCCAGTACACCCAAAACTCCTCCCAGTACAACCAAAACTCCTCTTATCGCAACCAAAACTCTTCACAGTAAAACCAAAACTCCTCCCAGTAAAACAAAACTCCTCCCCAAACAGTGTGTCGCTTGGCTAGTGATCCATGTCTATGAGGAAGATAATCAAGGAGGACGCACATGGTTGGGGATGAAACGAAATGCGTAGTATCACCATGGACAGACACAACTGTACAAAATGTACTGCAGATGAAGATGTTGAATAGATAAACAGTTGGTGATTGGTTGCAGCGTAACACACAGCAATCAGATTTCAGTCCAACTAACTGGAGATGCATTTGACTACCAAATGTAAATACATGTGGCTAAAATTGTTCTTTGCTGTATCTTATATGCTGTGTTTTGCATTAATTCATGAGAATAATTAATTAGCATAATATCTGAATTAGCTGTAGCTGAATTACAGTCAGTGTGCAAAGTTTGTGCTGTGTCAGGTTTGTATTTGAATGCAGCTCTGAGTCTCCTTTAACATGATCATCAGTTTGAGCTGATTTTATTTTTAATTACAATTAATATTGTGAAAAATAATATTCTTAGTCACAACACCTGTAGGTTTGAATTTTACAGTATGCATAATTGCTGCATAAGAAACATTAGAGGAGACGGTATATTTAGTGTTTGTTCTGTTGTAAAGATCTAATTCTTCTGCAGATCTTTTGAAAAGAAGCTGGAAGCAGAGATTAAAGATCGTCAGGAACATCGGGAATATCAGAAGCAGCAGGTGAGAGTTCAAATTCAGAGTTTCAGAGAGTCTAAAAAGTGAATACAACTGTTTAGATTAAATGGCCGGTGAGCCAAAATGTAACAGCTGCAGCATTTAAGGCTTAACAGAATATTTGAACAGGAGTCCAGGTTCAGTCTGGGAGCTCCTGTATTGATGTGTGTGCTGATGTTCTAAGAAGTTCCACTGCAGTTCTTTAAGCTACTTGGAAGTGATGAGCTGATACATTTGTCCTCTTTACAATTTTACTGCAGTCATAACACTCGTACAGGAAGACAGGTTTCAGATGCTCTGCGCTCTGGGTGTTGAGTTTGTGGTATTGATCCATGTCTGTGTCTCTGCAGCGCTCCGTCTACCAGAAGATCAGCGCTGAGGATGAAATTAAAAACACAGACAGGGAGAGTTTCTGGGCTCAGGCAGAGGTAACGCAGCCCCCTCAGTCACAGAACAGTGGGCTTTTTGGTTTGTGGTTTGTGATTTATCTGTCTGTCTGTCTCTCAGCACGAGGAGAAGAATCGGCGGCTGCAGGAGCGAAAGAGAGCAGAGGAGGAGCTGCAACGTTTAGAGGAGGAGAGAAAACAGCAGGAAGCTCGAGAGTCGGCTGAGAGAGAGCGAAGGCAGAGAGAGAGACACAAACAGATAGAGCAGCAGAGGTGAGAAAAGAAAGACAGATAGATGGACAGGTAAGGGGGTAAGAGAGAGACAGAAAGCAGCATAAGTGAGAGATACACGGACCATTAAGATCCGTTACGTGTTTCTGTTTTCTTCTGTTATCTGTAGTCCTATATTAATGGGTTTGTGGGGTATGAAGCAGAGCAGCCCCTCTGTCTGTCTGTTTACTGCAGTGTTTAATAATGATGTTTGTGTTCAGTTAATCAAGTCAACTCACAATTAACAGTCCAGTCAAACAGGTCTCTTATGGTCCAGTCACACTACCGCTTGCCAACAAAATGTTTTGAGTAAAATTACATTAACTTCCATGGAATTTTACTGCAATTAATGATTCTAAGTGAATAATTTTGCGTGGTCACCTTTGCTGCTTTGCCTTTGTTGACCTCTAAAGGGATGGAGCTTCAGCACTGAACCACCAGGAAACACTAAATTAGCAGCCTTTATTCATGAATATTTAAATGTTTCTTCTCCACTGACTATAAATAAACACAGAAAGAGAGACTGTGTGATACGCGGTCAGTCAGAAGACTCTATTAGCCTGTGTTAGACTGTATTATTACCTTTAGTGTTTTTAATGTTTATGCTTAACGATTTTGCTAACTGCAGTCCTGGCACATTTCATATGGCAACACGAACTGCAAATGTCTAGTGCAGGGATGCCCAGACTTTTAGTCTTAGGAGGTCAAAGCTCAGTGTTTGGGCCAAAAAGACAAAACATATTACAAATAAAGTATGTAGTCTTCAACATGAGTTATGCTACACTTTATCAGTCACAGTTACACTGCGTTTTGTTACTAAAATGCTTGTAAAATGTAGTTCAGAATGTAACCAATGTGCAGCGCCAGATTAGTGAGACATTATTGCAAGTTACAGTGAGCGAATCAGTGTGAGCTGATTTCATTTTTAATTATTATTAATTCTGTCAAAAAAATTTCAACCTGAAGGTTTGCACTTCAGAACATTAATAAACAGTACATAATAGCTGCATATAAAAATAAGACATTAAAGGAAAAGATATTTGGTGTATTTGGTGATTTTGCTGTAGCAAAGATGTAATTCTTCTGTAGATCTTTTGAGAAGAAGCAGGAAGAGGAGATTAAGGAGCGTAAGGAGCAGGTAAGAGCTCACACTGGTATCTGTAAGGACACTGAATAGATGTGTATACATAAGTGTGTAATACAGTGTCATAATATCTGAAATTGTGTTGATTCAGGAGGAGCGTGAGCGACAGTCCGTCCAGCAGAAAGGCATAAGAAGCACTAAGTCTGTTCAGACAGCTAATGTGAGTGAACACCTGCAGTGGATTCAGAGTGAGAGAGTGAGAGAGAAAGAATAAAGCAGCATTGTTGTTTTTACAGGAAGCTGCAGCCATCATCTCTCAGAGAGCTGTGAACCCCAGAGATCTGTTCAGAGAGAAGGAGAGAAATATGACCACTAACGGAACTCTGAACTCACCTAGCCAGCCAGGCAAGACATCTCTAATAATCACTGACAGACTCTGACATAGTTTAACAGACACTGACAAATATTAACAGACATTAACAGACAATGACTGACAATGACTGACATTAACAGACAATGACTGACACTGACAGACATTTACAGACACTGACATATATTGACAGTTGACATTTTCCCTGGAGGACATTGACAGATGTTTACAGACACTGACATTGACAGACATTTACAGACATTTTCAGACACTGACAAACATTTACACACACTCACAGACAATGCCAAACATTTACAGATGATGACTGACACTGCCTGACACTGACAGACATTTACAGACACTTACAGACACTGACAAACACTTACAGACACTGACTGACACTGACAGATATTTACAGACACTGACAGACATTTACAGACATTTTCAGACACTGACAAACATTTACACACACTGACAGACATTGACAGACACTGACAGACATTTACTGACATTTACAGATCTTTACAGACACTCACAGTCATTGACACATATTTGCAGACACTGACAGAAATTTGCAGACATTTACACACACTGACAGACATTGATGGACACTGCCAGACATTTATGGACATTTACAGATCTTTACATTTACATTTACATTTACAGCATTTAGCAGACGCTCTTATCCAGAGCGACTTACAAGAAGTGCTTTGTCAATCTAGAGAAAGTATCTTTGCTAGTTACCAATAGCTTAGAGAAAAGACAGTCCTGAGCTCAGATACTGCTAGAAACAAATATGTCACTGCAAACACCAAGAGAAAAAGAAACAGAGTTGAACGCAGAACTCTGTGCCATTCAATGCAATACAATAACAATAAGATACAATACAATAAATAAAATAAGTGCAGCTTATAGTTCAATGCTCATTTAAGTGCTGTGTAAAAAGATGAGTCTTCAGTCTGCGTTTGAAGACAGTAAGAGACTCTGCTGTTCGGACAGCCAGTGGGAGTTCATTCCACCACCTGGGTGCCAGTACAGAGAACATTCTCGACGCTCGTCTTCCGTGCACCTTGAAGGATGGCGGGTCAAGCCGAGCTGTACTCGAAGCTCGAAGGGCTCGTGGTACAGTTCGAGATTTTACCATTGCCATCAAGTAGGTAGGGGCTGGTCCATTTTTGGCTTTGTAGGCGAGCATTAGGGTTTTAAATCTGATGCGCGCAGCTACAGGAAGCCAGTGAAGGGAGCGCAGCAATGGGGTGACGTGGCTGAACTTGGGCAGATTGAAGACGAGTCGTGCTGCCGCATTCTGGATGAGTTGCAGAGGCTTGATGGTCTGCATGGGAAGACCAGCCAAGAGCGAGTTGCAGATAGCAAGAGCAGATAGCAAGATCATGAGGACCTGTAGTCGCAGGGATGAATATCAGCTCAGTCTTGCTGGGATTGAGCTTCAGGTGGTGGGCTGCCATCCATGTAGAGATGTCAGACAGGCATGCCGAGATGCAACTGGAAACCTGTGTGTCAGAGGGAGAGAAAGAAAACATTAGTTGAGTGTCATCAGCATAACAGTGGTAAGAGAAGCCATGAGAAGATATTACATCACCAAGAGAGCTAGTGTAAAGAGAAAAGAGAAGAGGACCCAGGACCGAGCCTTGGGGGATGCCAGTGGAGAGCCTGCATGGAGAGGATGTGAACCCTCTCCATGTTACCTGATAAGAGCGATCCTCCAGGTAGGACTTGAACCATTTCCATGCATAACCAGTGATTCCGAGGTTGGTGAGGGTGTCCAGAAGGATCGTATGGTTGACTGTGTCAAAAGCTGCTGAGAGATCAAGAAGGATCAGGACAGAAGACAATTTGGCCGATCTTGCAGATTGGAGGTTCTCAGTCACTGCGATGAGGGCAGTTTCTGTAGAGTGTGCTGGTTTGAAGCCAGACTGGTTGGGGTCTTGGAGCTGGTTCTGTGTGAGAAAGAGAGAAAGTTGATTATAGACTGCACGTTCAAGAACTTTTGAAAGGAAAGAAAGAAGTGATACCGGTCTGTAGTTGTTGATATCAGAGCTGTCAAGCGTGGGTTTCTTCAAGTTGGGGAGTACTCTTGCCATCTTGAAAGTTGCTGGAACTTCACCCGACGTCAAAGACTCGTTGATGAGAAATGTGATGAAGGGCAATAGGTCCTCAGAGATTGACTGAAACAAAGCAGATGGGATTGGATCCAGTGGGCATGTGGTTGGGTTACTGGACTTGATCAGTCCTTTACAGACACTCGCAGTCATTGACACATATTTACATACATAGAGACATTTACAGACACTGACAGAAATTTACAGACACTGACAGACATTTTCAGACACTGACAAACATTTACACACACTGACAGACATTTATGGACATTTACAGATCTTTACAGACACTCACAGTCATTGACACATATTTACATACACAGAGACCTTTACAGACACTGACAGAAATTTACAGACATTTACAGACACTGACAGAAATTTGCAGACATTTACAGACACTGACAGAAATTTACAAACACTGATAGACATTCACAGACACTAAGAAACATTTATAGATGTTTACAGACACAGTCAGATACTTAGACATTTACAGGCATTTAAAGATACTTACAGACATCTACAGCACCCTCGACAATTGTTGGCACCCGTTAAGATGTGTTCTTAGGCTTCTAATAATTTTTTTTTTTTAAATAATATAAGACAACAATGCAAAAAAAGAGAAAAATCCAACCTTTAATTCAAGTGCATTTATTCAGTTGGAAAAAAATCCCACATTAAGAAAAATTATTTTACATGAAATCATCTGTGCCACAATTATTGGCACCCCTGATGTTAATACTTTGTACAACCCCCTTTTGCCAACAAGACAGCACTTAATCTTCTCCTATAACATTTCACAATATGGGAGAATACAGAGAGAGAGAGAGAGAGAGAGAGAGAGAGGGATCTTCAACCATTCCTCTTTGCACAATCTCTCTAAATCATCCAGAGTTCTGGGTCCACTCCTATGCACTCTCCTCTTCAGCTCACCCCAATTGGGTTGAAGTCTGGGGACTGAGATGGCTTGAGCCACATGTTTAGGGTCATTATCTTGCTGAAAGACCCAGTGGCGACCCATCTTCATCTTTTGGGCAGAGGCCACCAGATTTTGATTTAAAATGTCCTAGTATGATGTTGATGATGCCATGCACCCTAACAAGGTTCCCTAGGCCTTTGGAAGAGAAACAGGCCCACAGCATCACCGATCCTCCCCCATACTTCACAGTGAGCATGAGGTGCTTTTCCACATACTCATCTTTTGTGTTATACTAGACCAACTTGGAGTGATTGTTGCCAAAAAGCTCTATCTTGGTCTCATTTGATCCAAAGCACACGGTCCCAGTTGAAGTCCCAGTAAAGCTTAGTGAGCAGTTGTTTACGTTTATGCTTGTAAGTGAAAAAAGGCTTTTTCTGTGCACGCCTCCCAAATAGCTTGTTGGCATGTAGATAGCGCCTGATGGTTGTTATGGAGACTTTGTGACCCCAAGATGCTACTCTTTGATGCAATTATCTAACAGTAAGCTTTGGAGAACTTTTTACTTCTCTTAGCATCCTCCTCACTGTGTGTTTTGGCAAGATAAGTGTCCTCGTCCAGGCTTGTTTGCCACTGTCCCAGTTGTTTTAATCTTCTTGATGACTCCCCGGACTGTAGATATGGCCAGGTGTAGGTGTTCTCTTGTTTTTCCCATGTTGAAGAGTGAAGAGAAATAGGCATCTATGTCATGTCATATTTATACCCCAGGGAAACAGGAAGTGATGAATTACTAATTAAAGGTTCCTAGATATTCTGATCAACTTTATGAACTACAGTAGAAATAACAGAAATGCCTCAATTACATTTATTTTCTAGGAATTGTTAGGGGTGCCAATAACAGATGATTTTATGAAAAATAGTGATTTCTTAGTCAGGGATGATTTTTGTTTTTTTAATTCACTTGAGTTGAGATCAGCTATCTTGATCTTGAAATCTATTTTTGTCTCTCCTCATTTAGAGAGAGGAGTGTGGTCAGACTTTCTGAGTACTGAAATACACAGTCCATAGATATTAAACATCATTATACAGCAGCACAGCAATATTATAAATTATTATAGACAGTTCATATCAGCGCTCATTTGTGTTTCTGCAGGACGTCTGAAGAGCCCATTTTTCACACAGTCCTTCAGCTATAACACACCCACCCACAAGAAATCCCATAATTCCTCTCCAGCCTCCAGGCCCCCTGCCCACACTGCCCCGACTTTTCCACAGCAGGATTCAGGTCTGCAGCAATTCTCACCCATCAATAATAATAAATCATCCTGCTGTAGTTCACTGCTGTTGTTGTTGTTGTTGTTTGTGTTATTGTTTGTTTCTTGTTTGCTCTCAGAGCTGTTCTCTGATGACCTGTTCAACACTGAGCACAATGAAGAATCAGACGAGGAGTGGCAAGGTTCTCCACACATTCTCGGTTTGTGTTCTGCGTGATGTAACATCTCTGTTTAACATCAGTCTGTTTTTCTGATTGATGAGCAGATTCTGATGACGAGGTTTTATACCAGAATGAGCTTTCTGAGGAGAACATCTATGATCAGGTTCCTTCAAATCAGCCCCCATACCAAACAGTTCACCAGGTAAGTCCCAAATCAGAACCCACAATCACATGCCTGCAGATTGATTCAGATTCTGTTCTTTATGAAAACAGATTCTGTAGTGGACTCTCCCTCCACATTTATGTGTATTTTGGCATATCGTGTAGAGCTGACATGCCCGGAATAAAAAATATTAGTAAAATTTCCTTCATCAGTACAAAAGAAGCTGGTGAATTTATACAGAAGGAACTGCAGCTGATTGATAAACATTTCTTAAACTGTTCTGTTAGTCAGTGTGTTCTGTCTTTAAAAGTAAACACAATGGCAGCGAGAAGCTGCACAATATTAAATATAGCTCTGTAAACTCGCTCTGTAAGTTTTGTCACCCTGACGTACAGTTTTATTCTCTTCGACACAAACTCAGAGTGATTCATGTCATTATAATACAATAATTTAGTTCTTCTTTAGAGTTTAACTGGACAGCTGGACTGAAGTGTGGCTGCTGTGAGAGGAGCTGATCATGGGCCGTGTCCCAAACTGAAAGCAGCTGTCTCATAACTCAGTTCCTCAGAAGACAGCTTTGTGCTGAAGTTACCTGCAACTGAATCCCACTGTAGATGCACTTCGAATGCAGTGATGCGTCATGATTTGATAGCTCACTGCTAGCTGTTAGCGTTATCCATTAATGTCTTCTAAGAAGGCTTACTGAACTTCTTACAACCAAACTGTGGAACCTCAAAGAAACCTGCTCTACTGCTCACAAAAGAGCCAACGTTTCACTGGGTTTACTGGCTAGGCTTGTGCAGCATTAGTGCACCTTAACCTAGTTTAGCTTACATAACTTGTATCACAAATGGACACGTTCAACAAAACATAAAAACAGACAAAATAAAGAGCTGCCTTTCTTACTTAAAAATAAAATACTAAATGCATGCTGTAGCTGTTTAGCCACAATTATTTTAATATAGCCATTGTTCTTTTAACCTCATTGGTGCTGATACACAAGATTATGGGAAATGTAGGCATTGAAGGATCTACACTGCCTTCCAAAACAACCGAGCAGAGGAACCTCAGGAGCATTTATACAAACATTTGTTTGAACATGACTGCGAGCTTTTCTGGCTCACTTTACTCACCACCTTACCACATTAAATGTATCAACAAATGTTCTTTGCATATGTAAGTTTATGAAACATATTGTGTTTATATGGAAATTGTGTGCACACTGATTAGCTGTGCCAATGTTCTCAGAGTGAATCAGACTAAACAGGCTGATGTTGATGTTTTTTAGATGGAGGAGTTTCCTGAAGGTCAGGGTGTCTGTGTGAGGACGCTGTACGACTATCAGGCTGGTAGGTCTTAAAATAGTTTATTAAATGTATATAAAATCAATGGAGAATAATTCAATACCATTTAATGCTTTTTAAAGCTAAAATGAAACCTGTTTTTCTCTTCAGTGGACGAGACGGAAATCACCTTTGAACCTGGTGATATCATCACTGAAGTAGCAATGTTGGATGAGGGCTGGTGGCAAGGTCGCGCTCCTGATGGGCATCATGGGATGTTTCCTGCCAATTATGTGGAGCTCATTTAAATCTGCATTTCTGGAAAACTCTTCAGTAAAATTGTCCAAATCTGCAGTTTGATCAATAATGTTTAATAACGTTTAATAAGAGCCAATTGATTAATCTCTGAAACAACAAATTTATTTGAATATTGTTTTAATCTGACTGCCATCACACATGCGCCCTCTGAGAATCATTTATAACTGTATTTCTGTATTTCTGCTCATATGAATATGAATATATATATATATATATATATATATGTGTGTGTGTGTGTGTGTGTGTGTGTGTGTGTGTGTGTGTGTGTGTGTGTGTGTGTGTGTATATATATATATATATATATATATATATATATATGTGTGTGTGTGTGTGTGTGTGTGTGTGTGTGTGTGTGTGTGTGTGTGTGTGTATGTATATATATATATATATATATATATATATAAAATAAAGTATTCAGATACTCTGATCTGTTTTCATTTTTTTTAAATCTCTCTGTGTTCTACAGTACTGAGATCGTTCATTAGGAAGATCACAGCATACAGTTTAATGGTAGAATTTTTTTTATACATTATCATATATATTTGTCAGGAATCTCTTGCTGGCTTTGTCCCAAACATAGCTCTGAGCCCAGCTTGCGGTGTAAAGGGCAAGTACTCGAGTTTTGGGTTTATCATCATCATCATCATCAGCTGCATGTCTTTTATTTATATAGTGCCTTTTCCATGGTGGGGGTTCCACTGGAGATTCCACAGTATAGAATCACTTTGCTAGCCCAAAAAAAGTCCTTATCCATGGGAGAAAGTCTCACTCCACAACTACAGTGCGTCTCACAGGTGGTGGCCCAGGAAGCCTTAAAGGCCGAAACTACTGTTAAGTAACATTAATGCTACAGAGAGCTGACTGGTTATCATAACTGCTACTGAGAGCTGATTGGTCATCATTACTGCTACTGAGAGCTGACTGTTTATCATAACTGCTACTGAGAGCTGACTGGTCATCATTACTGCTACTGAGAGCTGACTGGTCATCATTACTGCTACTGAGAGCTGACTGGTTATCATTACTGTTACTGAGAGCTGACTGGTCATCATTACTGCTACTGAGAGCTGAGTGGTCATCATTACTGCTACTGAGAGCTGATTAGTCATCATTACTGCTACTGAGAGCTGACTGGTTATCATTACTGCTACTGAGAGCTGACTGGTTGTCATTACTGTTACTGAAAGCTGACTGGTCATCATTACTGCTACTGAGAGCTGACTGGTTATCATTACTGCTACTGAGAGCTGATTAGTCATCATTACTGCTACTGAGAGCTGACTGGTTATCATTACTGCTACTGAGAGCTGACTGGTTATCATAACTGCTACTGAGAGCTGACTGGTCATCATTACTGCTACTGAGAGCTGACTGGTTATCATTACTGTTACTGAGAGCTGACTGGTCATCATTACTGCTACTGAGAGCTGACTGGTCATCATTAATGCTACTGGTCAGAGTTTGGGGATTGTGGTTTAGGGGTTAGAGTTTGAGGATTAGGGTTTGGGGTTTAGGGGTAAATTATTTAGGGATTAGGGTTTGTCTGAGAGCTAGAGTTTAGGGTTTAGGGATCTGAGGACGCATTGGGACGAGTCTTGCTTCCTACGTGACGTAACTGCCCGTATGCTCTCCACTACGCATGCTCTTCTAGCTTCCCTCAGAGTAACGATGGCGGCGCGCGCTCTGCTTGCTTCCACTTTGCGCGTGTCGCGGCTGGCCGGTCGCACCGTGCACGTGAGGTGCGCGAGCGGAGGAGGTGATCAGACTCTTTATTCTGATTATTAATAACGCTAGTGATTAAATCTGATGTGGGACGCTGTGAGAGTCTGATGGAGCGGCCAAGGACACGCTGACCCTTTTAGCGTTAGCATTAGCGTCCGGCTGATAAACACTGCTGTGTCTCCAGTCAGCGGTTTATTTATATTGTACAGACTTTAAAAACTCATATGACTTTATTGCAGGAGAAATTGTTACTGTGTGCTTCCATGAACGTCCGGAAAACACGCCAGTCATTTGTGGTTTTACCTTGAGCGGCTAACGAGGACATTAGCCTGTTGGTTTTGTTGTTTTAATTTAATGTTTTATGGTAAAATACAGGAATTCCCACTGATGAACAGCAGGCCACCGGGCTGGAGAAGGCCATTATGCGCTCCATGAAGGCAGGAACGGTGAGTTTATATCAATAACAATAGCAGAAAAAGCTTTTAGCTGCTGGAATGTCAGTTCAAGGTTCCTCTTAAGTGGTGCAGCAGTTTCCTGAGTGAGCCCGAAGCGGCACTGTGTAACTGCTGCACCATTTAAGGTGGCGCGGAAATATTAATACTTTTTATATCGTAATCGATTTAAGAGAGCGCAGTTTTATATCGCAAGATCTGCATTATTTAAATATATCTTATCAAGTTCTTCATTGTGAGAGGGGAAAATCTAACCTAATAACACAGAGCTTGTGAACTGCAAGCGGAGAAGTTAGCCCAGTCAAAGGCAACCAAGTCCCATGTGTTATCACAATCACAGCTTCCTGGCCCACTGCATTCAGGGATCAAACCTCACGCCAGAAAAAGTGGCTATTCTGAACTTATTGTCCTAAACAAACATGCCTGAACCTTTATAGATAATAATCACATTTTAAATTACAGTCACAATATAAGTCAGAAAAATCACAAATATTTCCCCCAAATCATAATTTAAGATGGAACAGGAAGATATAGTTGACAATGTGATTAACAACAACTGTGCTTATTCCTTTAGGACCCTTACAGCATGCTGAAGCCTAAGCAGTACTCTGGCTCCAAGCAGGACCCTCACATCGTCCCCTCCATCACCAACAAGAGGATCGTGGGCTGTGTCTGTAAGTCTGTTTTCACTACATCTGGTTTTATCCCTGTTCCATCAGCCAGAGTCTGGTGTTAAATATGAACGAACTGTTCTGCGTGTTGTAGGTGAGGAGGATAACACAGCCATCGTGTGGTTCTGGCTGCATGAGGGAGAAGCTCAGCGCTGTCCGTCCTGTGGATCACATTACAAACTGGTGCCCCATGACCTGCCTCACTGAACGAAAGACACAGATGGACAGAGAGAGAGCCTTTAAATTCCAGTAACTTAAACGAGAAAACCTCATTTGCATTTTAATGTGTAATGCTCTTAATACTCGAGAGGTCATTCCTCCTGGTGTGGGAAACAATACAACTCCGAAAAAACAGTTTACATAAATGATACTGTACTGTGTATTTTACACTTGGACCACTTACACCTAATAAACAATATGAACCTAAACATGCCTTGTTCTGATACAATAAAGTCTGCATACCAGTTCAGTTAGTATTTTATATGTTCTCAGAAACTGGAGCTAAGAATAGCAAAGCAAAATATAATTTGCTGCTGATCTTAAAGGGGAATTCCAGCAAGCTTTACAAATTCCTGCACAATTAAGCTCCATTCTGAATAAACTTACTGAGCCAGAATTTTTCAGTGGTGGTGACAGGGACCAGATGTAAAAGCTCCTTGAGAAAGTTATTATATGAATTGGTTATGAATACAGTGCCCGATGTCAGACATTTTACGATAGTGTTGAAAATTTAAAATCTATTCATGGTAGAGGAATACATAATATGCAGTGCATTGTTCAGTAAAATTGTCCCCCAAATTTTTTTTTCAGACTTTCTTCTATTTTACCATCATCAAAACTCACATGTAGGTTTGCTGATTTAGGACATTAAAATAAAATCTATATTTGTGTCTTGAGTATTGGTGACCCCTAGATAGATCACCACCACTGTAAAGAAACCTGAACCATTTCACACCAAACCATGCTGTATGACTGAGTTAGCCTTTAATTTCCATGAACTCAAATATAAAGCATAGCTGGTGACCCAAAAGTTACAGAGGTCTGTTCTTGGGATGTTTGAGGACTTGAGTTGCACCACTAACAGCAGATATTTGCATATTTTAAAAAAATTATTAGTATTGCAGCTTGTGTGTGTCTGATGCTTGACAGATGTGATGTATGTACTGAACTCCGAGAGAGTTTTCTGGTGATGCTGAGTTTTTGCACTAAAATGTGCATTTTGTTAATTATACTATACTTATAACTCCACACAAATGTTATGCTTCTCTGCAATAATTCAGACAGATTCAATCCCAATTTATGACAGATAGGCACATGAGAAACGGTGAAATACGGCAGTACACAAATTTGTCTTTGCTGTGAAGAAAATGTAAGAATGCAGTGTTTTTCCTCCCTGAAGATTTCCACTAGAAGAGAGTCTGATCAGAAGCACACAAATAATTACAGAGAACAAAGGAGTTATATCAAGACTTTTATAAATAAGGTAATATGATTGTTTTTTCTGTGACTTGTTGAAAAGGACAATTCTTTCACAAATGTAGATAATCACACAATTTAATAAAGCAATAACTGAAATAAAATAACATCAATTCATAAGTGTGATCAAGACCTCAAAACTATTAACTGTGCAAAATATTGGTTTTGAATAAAGTTCTGACTAATTAGGTTCTGAATTTTGAAGTCTTGTAGAGAACAGAAGTTCAGTGCAGGGGGGCGCTCTGGGCCTTGTCACTCATCTACACCGTCTTCATTACTCGTTTCCACCCTCCTCCTCCTCCGCCGAGTCGCCCTGTCCGTCCCTTTCGGGGTAGTTAAGGATGCGCCGGTTGGCCTGAATGAGGAACTGCTGCTGCTTAAAATAAACTTTTAATGCTCCTTTAATCACCACAAATGCAATTCCACCCTAAAACATACAAATACAGGTTAGAGCATATCAGCATTAACCAAACCCACTACTGTTAAATCAGCCTAAACCACACACACTAATGCAAAACCAGCCCTAACTACACCCACACTAGAGTTAGCCACACCCCTATTGTTATACCAGCATTAACCTCTATTAGCCACACTCACCACTAATAATGGTTAGTTGCAGTTCAGCAGATGCTTACCAGAACAGTGCGCTGCAGGCTGGAGGGAACCCTACGGAAGAGAAGCCGGCCCACCAGGCTGGCAATGGAGGGGAACACCAGCGCTCCACACAGTGTCCGGGACACAGAAATATGGTCACCTCCATAACCACCATCAGCTGGAACACGGGGGAGGGGCCGACCAATACCTGTAAAATCACGAGGCCCTGCATCAGTCACAGTAAAACTAGCCTGTCAGGTCAGGGTAAAACTAACCAACTGATTAAGCTGCTGAGTCTTGGTAAAACTAACTAACCAACCAACCTCCTGAGTCAGAGTTAAACTAACAAACCAACTAACTTGCTGAGTCAGGATAAAACTAACCAGCTGAGTCAGAGCTCAACTAACCAACTGACCTGCTGAGTCAGAGCTCAACTAACCAACTGACCTGCTGAGTCAGAGCTCAACTAACCAATTGACCTGCTGAGTCAGAGCTCAACTAACCAACTGTCAGAGCTCAGCTAACCAAGCAAATGACCTGCTGAGTCAGTGTAAAACTAAATAGACAACTAAGCCTTTGGGTCAGAGCTAAACTAACTAACAAATCTGCCATGTCAGAGCAAAACTAACCAGCCGAGTCAGAGCAAAACTGACAAACCAACTAACCTCAGTGATAATTAAAAGATATATATATATATATATAAGCAATATTCATTATTATCTTAAAGATGAGCAATAAATGACTATCCTGCCGTTTTATATGTTCATATATTACTTTTTATACACGGTTATACATGCTGCTCCACCAGAACAACTGCATGTCTTTTAGAAATAAATTTGATTTGATGTGATTTATTTTATCTGTAATTCTGATCACAGCTGACAAACTAAACAGGACACTGAAAACTGCAGATCTGAGTTGTGACACTCACCTGGAACGATGCTGCTCAGCATCTGCAGTTTGGCAGAATGGCGCTGCCACAGTCGCACAGCATAATCTTCCCACCGAATCATCTTTCCCAGCACCAGCATTACAGGGATTGTGGGTAAACCCATCAGAAGGAAGAGGGGGTCCGCACGCTCCATAACATCCAAACCCTTCTTATGACCCACCACCTAAACAGACATAACAGCATTAAACTTGGTTATTAGAATTACTATAATCTCTGACCATATGAGTCTCTTCAGATTTTATGCTACAAGAACAGCATTGAAACTAGCATTCGCCCCACACTTAATGCTGGTTTACACTCACATTACACTGAGTCTATAGCATCAAAGCACACAATGACCATAAGAACCCTTCAGAACTGGACCTGCATGACGGTGACAGCTCCGTAGGTGACCGCTGACCAGTACACTGTCCCCACCACCACGCCGGCAGCAGCAAACGGACTGACACGGGACAGAACTCGATCCACCTGTTGCAGGAAATACACCAGAGGACCTGAAACAAACACAAACACTCTCTTACACAGAAGACTGACTGTCATGAGCTAGAGCCCATAAGCTACATTTTTTCATTTCATGTTTCATTTGTCCTTTAAAGTTCCACTTATATCTTTATACCAAAAAAAACTTTGCTTTTTACACTAGTATATGTAAATACAATCTGTTCTGATTGGCTGTCCAGTGTCATAACTCGGGCTGAACTGAAAACATCAAACTCTTATTTCACAAAACAAATAATGTAGAACCAAAGAACTGAAATCTGAGCACAAATGAACAACTTCAGTAAAATCATGTGCTGGCCTACCAGCACCTCATTTACATGAAACACACCCTAAATCATGCAAATGTTTCTGCAGGGAGCCAATACAACAACAGTGTTCAGCAGCTCATGAGCCAATGGGTGTGCTCGTAGGCAGAGTTTAAGGTGGTGCAGCGTGTGCACTACTCTGATATACACTGCACAAAAAAATAAAGGGAACACTCAAATAACATCCTAGATTTGAATGAATGAAATATTCTCATTGAATACTGTTCTGTACAAAGTTGAATGTGCTGACAAAATCACACAAAAATCAATGGAAATCAAATTTATTAACCAATGGAGGCCTGGATTTGGAGTCTCACACAAAATTAAAGCAGAAAAACACACTACAGGCTGATCCACAGGGATCCCCTCCCAGTCCTGGACTAAAGCATCCGCCAACTCCTGGACAGTCTGTGGTGCATGGAGTGAGACATGATGTCCCAGATGTGCTCAATCGGATTCAGGTCTGGGGAACGGGCGGGCCAGTCCATAGCTTCAATGCCTTCATCTTGCAGGAACTGCTGACACACTCCAGCCACATGAGGTCTAGCACTGTCCTGCATTAGGAGGAACCCAGGGCCAACCACACCAGCATATGGTCTCACAAGGGGACTGAGGATCTCATCTCGGTACCTAATGGCAGTCAGGCTACCTCTGGCAAGCACATGGAGGGCTGTGCGGCCCTCCAAAGAAATGCCACCCCACACCATTACTGACCCACTGCCAAACCAGTCATGCTGAAGGATGTTGCAGGCAGCAGATCGCTCTCCACGGCGTCTCCAGACTTGGTCACATCTGTCACATGTGCTCAGTGTGAACCTGCTTTCATCTGTGAAGAGCACAGGGCGCCAGCGGCGAATTTGCCAATCCTGGTGTTCTCTGGCAAATGCCAAGCGTCCTGCACGGTGTTGGGCTGTGAGCACAACCCCCATCTGTGGACATCAGGCCCTCATACCATCCTCATGGAGTCAGTTTCTAACCGTTTGTGCAGACACATGCACATTTGTGGCCTGCTGGAAGTCATTTTGCAGGGCTCTGGCAGTGTTCCTCCTGTTCCTCCTTGCACAAAGGCGGAGGTAGAGGTCCTGTTGCTGGGTTGTTGCCCTCCTATGGCCTCCTCCACGTCTCCTGGTGTACTGGCCTGTCTCCTGGTAGGCGTCTCCAGCCTCTGGACACTACGCTGACAGACACAGCAAACCTTCTTGCCACAGCTCGCATTTATGTGCCATCCTGGATGAGCTGCACTACCTGAGCCACTTGTGTGGGTTGTAGAGTCCGTCTCATGCTACCACGAGTGTGAAAGCACCACCAACATTCAAAAGTGACCAAAACATCAGCCAGAAAGCAGAAAGGTACTGAGAAGTGGTCTGTGGTCCCCACCTGCAGAACCGCTCCTTTATTGAGTGTGTCTTGCTAATTGCCAATGATTTCCACCTGTTGTCTATTCCATTTGCACAACAGCTGTGAAATTGATTGTCAATCAGTGTTGCTTTCTAAGTGGACAGTTTGATTTCACAGACGTTTGATTTACTTGGAGTTATATTGTGTTGTTCAAGTGTTCCCTTTATTTTTTGAGCAGTGTACATGCATATATACACACCTCATTGGGCACAGCTGCTGTGTTGGAGCGGTCGACACCGCAGCTGGACAGAAATCAGTTAAATTACAAAGAGACAGTTTAAGATACATAGATTAAAGAACATAATGCTCAGAAAGAGTGACCGGATTAAATAACGGAGAGTGGATGTCCAGATACACTATATTGTCAAAGGTATTTGCTCGTCTGCCTTCACACACATATGAATTTAAGTCACATCCCCATTCTTAATCCATAGGGTTTAATATGATCTCTGTCCACCCTTTGCTGCTAAAGTAGCTTCAACTACTTGAACTACTACCATTCTTCTAGAAGCGCCTTTGTGAGGTCAGTCACTGATGTTGGACGAGAAGGCCTGGCTCGCAGTCTCCACTCTGATTCATCCTTTTGGGTTGAGGCTAGGACTCTGAGCAGGCCAGTCAAGTTGTTCCACACTAAACTCGCTCATCCATGTCTTTATGGACCTTGCTTTGTGCACTGGTGCACAGTCATGTTGGAACAGGAAGGGGCCATCCCCAAAACTGTTCCCATAAAGTTGGGTGCATGAAATTGTCCAAAACCTCTTGGTCTGCTGAAGCATTAAGAGCTCTTTCACTGGAACTAAGGGGCCGAGTCCAACTCCTGAAAAAAAAACAACCCCACACCATAATCCTCCCTCCACCAAACTTTACACTTGGCACAGTGCAGTCAGATAAGTACTCATCCATCGGGTTGCCAGATGGAGAAGCATGGTTCATCACTCCAGAGAACACGTCTCCACTGCTCTAGAGCCCAGTTGTGGCACTTTACACCACTGCATTTGATGCTTTGCACTGTGCTTGATGTAAGGCTTGGATCCAGCTGCTCGGCCATGGAAACCAATTCCATGAAGATCTCTGTGAACTGTTTTTGAGCTGATCTGAAGGCCACATGAAGTTTGGAGGTCTGTAGCAAATGACTCTGCAGAAAGTTGGCAACCTCTGCGCACAATGCGCCTCAGCATCCGCTGACACCACTCTGTCATTTTACGAGTTGCTGTCATTCCCTAACACTTCCACTGTGTTATAATACCACTCAGAGTTGACTGTGGAATATTTAGATGCAATGAAACTTCACGACTGGACTTACTTATTGGGAGCAGCCTGTGCAACCTAGACACCCATTTTATTATTTTTATTAACTTTCAGCACTCCATACATACACACACAGGTATAAGCAAACTGTCAGTATAAAGAAGCTTTGTACTTGTTGGTGTTTTTCTGAAATAAATATTAATTTACTAAGACAATTCATTTATGGCTGTATCAGCTTCAGGATTTACCTTCTGATTAATAACATTCTGGGTTAATAAGCAAGATGGTTAATCATGAAAACTCATCACGTGTGTATTTGTTTACAAACTGATCTTGGCACATGTGCAGACAAATCATCTCTAATTATAAACAACAGACAACACTTGTGTTATATAGTTATGCCTCGGCTGAGCGAACGACTGGAAAGAATTAACTGTGAAATCAACAAAATGTTCTTGTTTTTAAATACAGTAGAATGATGTAAATGTGATTAAATATCATACTAAAATGCTGTATTATTACAGTGTATGACACTAGCTGTGTTTTGTATTGTTTACTTTTGTGACAAGTTAGTAGTATAAAACAAAAGCACAGTGTAAAATGTATTTTAATGGAGAGAAATAGCTGCAGTGTTTGTTTATACCAACGTGCATATAAAATAATTACATCCACTTATGCACTAGACAAATGATCAATGTTATTGTTAAATTTTCTATTTTTATTATTGTCATTACAGATCATATTGTCATTACAGATCATTGATGATAGTTTTGGTTTGCTAAGCACAAATCAGGTTTTTTTTTCCAGGTGCTTAAACTACTGCAATCAAGTTTACGCTCTCCTAATTGTACATTTACAGCAAAGATTAACTGATCAATAAGAAAACTGTGTGAATAAGAACCGCTAAGAAACTAAGTTTGTCCTGAAAAGTATGAGTACTGACCCATTTTGGGGAAGACTATACGGTACTCGGTGCCACACTGCGGGCAGCTGACCGCTCCACCACTGTTGCCTTTCTGTTTCTCGTCCAGCCAGCGCTGCAGACAGGCCTGGTGGATCCACTTGGTGCAGCCTTTACAGCGGCATGGACTGACCCACTCGGCCACACGGTCTTCTCGCTCTGTCGCAAAACACACCCAGCAGTGCCTGAGGACAGAAACAGACAGCATGCAATTATTTACACACTTAACAAAACACAGCACACAGTTAAGTACTAAGAAACGAACAATCTACCTTTCAGGAGGTTCATCTGTAGAGGCCATAATCGATCACGTCAGGTCATCAGACTGTTTGATCATTTGTCTTTTAGAGCAGCTGCTTTATTGTCTTATCTATGGACAATAAATAATATTTTATCACAATACATTCTGAGTTTCTATATGAGTATCATAACATGAGCCTGAAAACCTGGAACAGTTTTATCACAACAGAGAAAGTGAACCATTTTACTGCTTAAGTTAATGTTGCGGTCAGTTTAACCTTAAGAACAAGTTTTTTTATTCGAACTTTCAGCTCTACCTTACACGGTGCAGCAGTTACATTCAGTAATTCAATTTACATCCTGTAACTCCACCGTTTAAGGTGGAACGGAAAATTCGAATAAGAAGCTGCTCAATTAAGACGCCAACTTCAGCTCTGCAAGTTTAACCTCAGTCTAAATGCTGAAAGCAGTGTGGAAATCAGTCAGCTGGTTTTATATGTCGTTTAAAAATGATCGTGCACCAGACAAACGGCCTTAAACATGAACTCTTACCTCGACAGGACAGATTTATGAGTTATGAGTTTCTAAGTCGATGTTTACTGAGCCACAGCCGCTTCCGCTTTAACAGCTGCACGAAGGAAAGTTACATCAACACAAAATAAAAGTACTTAACTGATAACACAAAACAAAATAAACTAAATCAAATACAAATAAATAAATCAAAATGTACAGAATAAAAAATCTATCAATATGTACAGATCAAAAATATATACAGATTAAAATAAACCTTTCAAAATAAAGAGATCAAAATACACAGATCAAAATAAACGGGTCAATATTTATGTCTAATATTATTTGGGATTAATGTAGAAAACACACTATAACACAGTAATGTACAAAATATGCTAAATGACTGATAAAAAATATTTATGAAAGATTGAAACATTTTTATTAATGAAAATAAAAATTCAGTTACTAACACATCATTTATAAACAAGTCAGTGAAAAGTGGCACATGGGTTTGGTTAGGTAAAAGATGCCTTAAAAGGCACACACACACACACACACACACACGTTTTCTAAGCCGCTTCTCCCTCGCGGGGATTGCTGGAGCCTATCCCAGGACATCAGGTGGATTAAAAGGCACTGTAAATTCAATATAATATTATGTTGTTTGGACCAAACAGCTTTCTAACCTAAATGCATAAAGTAAATATAAATTTAAAAATATAGTATTTAGTGAAAAGATGCTGCATTATTTAGACCAGCAAATATCAGTGTGATAAAAACAAGATATATTTTATTCACATGACATTCAAGCGCATTTTAGTACATTGTGAATGTATAAGGGGAATATGAGTTAAAGTAACCCTGCTGGAAAACCCAGAAACACATTTTCTGCTGGAACTTGCTTAACTACATAAAAAGTCTGTTATATTTTACTCCTTGTTAGGTTGTGCTCTGCATTTAAACTGTAACCTTTATCTGTTTTTATGGGACCATGAGCTACTCTTATTTAACCCAAAAAGTGGTATGGTGTTTCTATTCATTAATTAATTTATTAAAGAGGCAGTCTAGGATGTGTGATGTGTGACCAACTGACAGACAGATCACAGAAAAATACAAAATATTTTTGTCATTTTTCTAAAAATTGTTTATCTGTAATTGTATTTGCTAGTGTTGTAGACTCGTTAGTGCCAGAGACCTGTTAGTGACATTGACCTGCTAATGCTGTGGTGTCAAAACAGACCTGTCAGTGCTATAGACTTGCTAGTGCCATAGACCTGTTAGTGTCAAAGATTCATGAGCACCATTGCCCTGGTAGTGATTTTCAAATACCTTTAAACAGAACACCATACACCTTTAATCGACATAGACCTGCTAGAGCCATAGACCTACTATCGATATAAACCCGCCAGTGCTGTAGACTTGCTAGTACTATAGACCTGCTAGTGCCATAGACCTATTATCAACATAGACCTGCTAGTGCCATAGACCTATTATTGACAGAGACCTGCTAGTGCCATAGACCTATTATCAACATAGACCTGCTAGTGCTGTAGACTTGTTATCGACAAAGACTTGCTAGTTCCATAGACCTATTATCGACAGAGACCTGCTAGTGCCATAGACCTATTATTGACAGAGACCTGCTAGTGCCATAGACCTATTATCAACATAGACCTGCTAGCGCTGTAGACTTGTTATTGACAAAGACTTGCTAGTGCCATAGACCTATTATAAACATAGACTTGCTAGTACTATAGACCTGCTAGTGCCATAGACATCCTAGTACCACAGATCTGTTGGCATCCTTGACCTGCTAGTGCTTTAGACCTTCTAGCACCATAGACCTGCTAGTGTCATAAGCTTATAATGAATATTGACCTGCTGGTGCTATGGACCTGCTAGTGACAAAGACCTACAAGTGACATAGACCTGTAAGTGATATAGAACTGCTAGTGCCACAGACCTGCTTGAGCCATAGACTTGCTACTACCATGGACCTGTAAGTGAGATAGACCTGTTACCAACAAAGAAATACTTGTGCTCTACACGTCCTAGTGCCATAGCCCTGTTGTCAACATAGATCTGCTACTGCCATAGACCTCATAGTTTCATAGACCTGGTAATGACACAGATCTTTTAGCACTGTAGGATGGTGTTACCTGTTAGTGTTATGTCCATGTTAGCAGCACTGCCATCTTAGTTTTATAGACACTTTTGGGAAAACTCTTGTGCTGCTACACGTATTTGATCTATTTCAAAAATTTACACGTTATTTATCTTTATGCTCCCTGAGATATATACAAAAAGCACCTCCCTCCTCTGTCGGGTCGAGACATATTTTGCAGAAATCCTATTGGCTGCTGAATCTGTCAGTCAGTGCGTGTTGGGTTGTGCCGTGTGTAGTTAGGTTGCCACATCGCCGGCCAGTCTGGGGTTTCAGCTGAGCTGCTGATTTTCATGAATAATAAACTTTACAGCGGATTTTCTCTGAAGTAGTCGAAAGAAAAGCGAGCCGATCTGCAGATTCAGAATGGAATCCTACGATATTATAGCCAACCAGCCGGTTGTGATTGATAATGTGAGTATGATGTCACCCATCCACACCCTGCGGTAGCCTTAGCATAGCGGCTAAACTGCGGGACAATGGCAGTGCTGAGTTAGCTTAGCTTAGCTTACCTTAGATTAGCGCTGGTAGCTGAGCGGGGCTGTTTGTGTTTGCCCTGTTTCTGTGTTAACATCAGTCTAAACCGATGTGCGGTAGCTCTTCATCTCCGTTTTCTCTTGCTCGTGGAGTATAAATGTCAAGTACTGATTTTTATTCCCCGGCTTCTTATTCGAATTGTCCGTTCCACCTTAAATGGTGCAGCAGTTAACCTACATCCTGCACGGCTGCACCATTTAAGGTGGAACGGGCAGTTCTGATAGGAAGCTGTCACTGTTGCTAAAATGGCTGGCTGGTCTGGACCCCGCCTTGTAAACTGTAACCTAATTTAATTTAATAGAATTTGAAACAGTCAGAGTTAAATAGTACTGACGATGCTCGTAAAAGTCGTGAGGTTGCAGTTTGATGCCGCTGAGCTTACTGACGAATGCCTCAGATGTTGTTTATATCAGACTCAATGTGAGATATCCCTCTGCTGTGTTTTAGAGGGGAATTCCACCGACTTTCGAAATTTCCCACACAGTTGGGCTTTGAAATGTATGGTGATTCAGAGTGGTTTGCTGTGAAATATAGGAACCAGGGGTCACCATGACTACAACACACTAAACATTTTATTTACTATCCAAAACCACCAGTGAACCTGCATGTGTCTTCTGAGTTTTGTATGGAATGTTGATTATGGTAAAATAGTGGAAAATCTGAAATAAGTTTCCATTGGGGACTATTTTGAAGGGATTTTAAGTTCTCCAAACCATCATAAAACAGTGTCTGACATCAGGCAGTGAATTCATTACCATTTCACTTAAAAACTTTCTGTGAGGGAGCTTTTAGAGGTGAACGTCTGGTTCCTGTCACCACCGCTGTGAACAATTGTGAGTTGGTAAGTTTCTCTAGAACAGAATGTTTCACACCAAACCACTCTTAATGGCATCTTAACCGTTTAAATATGTGGAAATTTTGTGACTGTGGTGGAGTTCTCCTCTAACTTCTGGTAAATTGCAGCAGTTGAGTGCATCCCTTGTTCAGACTACCTACTAATCTGTGCTGGAATTAAAGTACAAATAAGTGTAATGGTTCTAAACACAAGTTATTCCCCTTTTGAAGGCATTTTCGTGCTAAGACAAGATTCTCTTTTTCCCTCGAGCTCGTCTCATGACTGGAGCAAAAACAAGAGGAGCTCAGAGCGTGAAGAGTTTAACATTAGCGCAGAATCAATAAGGCCATTGTGCTGTCTCCTACAGTATGGGTGGACAGTATAACAATATTTCACAGTTATTGTGATAAATTTCATCACAGTTTGATTTCTGATCAAATGGTGCTTGAAGAACGATGATTGACTGTCGAAAGAGAGTAGAGCTGAGCGTTATGACCAAAATATGGTACACAATATGTTAGTTTATTGGTTTAAAAATACGGTCCCAAACTGTGAACACACTGATTTATATTTAATATTTGGCACTAAAACTAAATATTGATAGACCTTTATTGATCCTGAGGATTATTTTAGCGTCACAGCAGCAGGAACATAAAAAACTCTGAACATCACAAACGCACATTAAATATCTGACAATTTTTTACATATAATTTGTAGAAAATATTGTGACGCATATTGAGTATCGAGAAAATGTTTGTTTTTGACTCCTTGCTCACTCTACACTACATCCACATTCATGCTTTAATTCCCCATTTGTTTTATTTATCCTGCAGGGCTCCGGTGCCATCAAAGCTGGATTCGCTGGAGACCAGATTCCCAAATACTGTTTCCCAAATTAGTAAGTTGTGTTAATGTTCTTTTTTTTTTTAAATTATTATTTTTTTGTTTTAGAATTTTCTTTATTTCTTTCACAGAGCTTGCTTCTCATACAGTGTCCTTTTAAAATCTAGAGTATCATTAATGCTGTGCTTACATATTTTAGAGTTTTGACATTATGAATTAAATTAATAGTGGCAATGATAATTATACATGGAATGAGCTTCATATCTGCAGCTCTTGGAGTCTCTCACCCCTTTAAAGCAAAAAAAAATAAACAAACAAATAAATAGAAAATAGTTTCTCAGCTCTCTTTACTTAGGAATAATTAATATTTTTGTATTTAGTAGCAGTCATTATTGGGTAATGAGTGTTAAAGAATATGAATATTATTCTAAATAGTTGGTATTTGTGAACTGAGCTTTTCTGGGCTGCACTGAACAGGATTTCTGTCTTGTCCTTTAAATAAAAACAGACTTAATTCGAGCAAATCAGAGACGGCCCTCTGACCAATCGAGCTAAAATAGTGTAATTTGCCAGATTTTGCGCTGGTAGCGTAATTTTGTAGTTTCTGATGCTGCTGCATGCTGTGATGTAATCTTAGTGTGGGACGACCCAAACACGTGCGGGTGATGGCTGGTGCCCTCGAAGGTGACCTGTTCATCGGACCTAAAGCCGAGGTACCTAACACAGAGCTTTACATCTTTACCTTTTAGAGCGATAGTGTGTTTTATTCTGAATGTTATATATTTACACTGTGAATAAACACTGAAACACTGAGCTGCTCGTTCTGTTCTGTCAGAGATCTTCATTTTCAGACACATGGCTGTTTTTATTATCTATGTTTCTAAAGAATGGTAACCTTCTTTTCTGTAATGTTGTGTTGGTTCCGTGCATGCATGCATGGAACAGGAACACAGGGGGCTGCTGTCCGTGCGCTATCCAATGGAACATGGCATCGTTAAAGACTGGAACGATATGGAGCGGATCTGGCAGTACGTTTACTCCAAGGAACAGCTCCAGACCTTCTCTGAGGAGGTGCCGATTCTTCTGCTTTTGTCCAGACTGTTATGTTTATAAGATTTATGAAATAACTGTGATGAGATTCTATGATTTTGTTCTTCGTTTAATTATTTTGATGAGTTTTCATATGTAAGTGATAGCATTTCTGTAAAATAGTATTTAAAGTTTTCAAATCTTTTGAAGTGCCATGAGGGGGTCTTGATTTGCGCTGCCATCTAAGCATTGGCCCTGTCATCAAGAGATCACGAGTTTCTTCCTCTGTGATGCTACAGCCGTCCGTGGTCGGGAGTCCAAGAGAGCACACTTGTCCTAGTTCTCTCTGGGTGGGCAGTTTGGAAAGATGTGGTGCTTCGTAGGACTCCAAGAGGAAGCCTGTGCTAGCTTTCTTCTAGTGCTGATGGTATTGTGTGATTGGGGGAGTTAGGACTAGTGGGTGGAATTGGATACAAGAAAATTGAAGGGGGGTCTTTTTAGTGGATGCTCAACTTAAAACTATACTGCTATTTCCAGAGCAGTGGCCAGAACAGCTGCTTGCTGCATCATCAAAAAACACAAGACACGTTCAGTTAGAAACAAACCTGGGTGTGGAGGCAAGTGCAAGATATCTTTGTAGAGAAAATCATCAGAAATATCAAGAACCCCTTCCAGATGTGGCATTTTCTGGACTTGAACTTTAAAGGAAGACTGTTTCTTCATGGTGGGCTTTGAGGTCATTGACCAAGGAAAACTCACCATATAAGCAAAAATGAAGTTTGCGTGTGACTGTTTGAAACATGGGGATGAGCTTGGAAGTCTCCCCATTGTTCTGATGAGACTAAACTTTAGCTTTTGGGGGGTAAATGGATGTTGCTTTTATTTGGTGAAGGGGAGACCTTTAACTCTAAAAACACATTTCCAACAGTGAAACATGGTGATGGGAGTGTCATGCTGTGGGCTCTTGTGCTGCTTCAGGCTCGTTCAGGTGCATGGTTTCATGAAGAAAGAAGATTATGTTGACATTTTGATGGATAATGAAGAAGTCTGCTGCCAGTCTGGCTTTAGGTCGCAACTGGATCTTCCAGCAAGTGGTGTTTTTTTTTTTTTAATTATTTTTTTTATAATAATTATTATTTTATTTTATTAAAAAGACACCAAAGTCAAGGTCCTGGAGTAGCCCTCTCCAAGCCCAGATCTCAATCCTACTGAGAATCTGCAGCAGGAGCTCAAGATTAAGGTCCATGCTGGAAAAGTGTGTAATTTGTATGAGCTGGAACAGTTTGCCATGGAGGAATGGAGTAAGATCCCTCGAGAGTTCATCTACCAACCTAGTCAGGACCTGCAGTAAAACGTTGCTGTCAATTGTGATTCGGAAATGTTACAGCATTGATTATTAATCGTCTGAGGGCTAATAATTTGGCCATCTCTTGCTTGTTTTTTCTTATTTTAACTTTGTGCATCAGTGAAATATCTTAATCACACTTTGTGAGATTTTGTCTATGTTCCTTTGGAAGTAAATAAACTTTTTTAGTTCTGGAAATTTCCTTGGGGCTAATCATTTTGAGCTTATCTGTATTGTAAGAATTTTACTGCACGTTTGACTTTTTCAGTTATACATGGAATGTGTGGATGGACATTGGGGTGGGGGTCCATAAGGAGACACATTTTCACCCTCCTGCCCACACTACAGCTTCCATGAAGTGTGCACTGTGAATAATTGTTTTTTTTTTTTTCTGCAGCACCCGGTTCTCCTGACTGAAGCTCCTCTGAACCCCAGTAAGAACCGAGAGCGTGCAGCCGAGGTGTTCTTTGAGACATTCAACGTTCCGGCTCTGTTCATCTCCATGCAGGCCGTCCTCAGCCTGTGAGTCTACATCACCCTCGCCCCTTCCTCTAACCCCCACCTATCCACTGCATAAGGTGTGCTCCTCAGAGCACTTGCTTGGGTGCGGTCCTCAGGCTGAGCGCCACGCTCAGGTGCGGTCCTCAGGCTGAGCGCCACGCTCAGGTGCGGTCCTCAGGCTGAGCGCCACGCTCAGGTGCGGTCCTCAGGCTGAGCGCCACGCTCAGGTGCGGTCCTCAGGCTGAGCGCCACGCTCAGGTGCGGTCCTCAGGCTGAGCGCCACGCTCAGGTGCGGTCCTCAGGCTGAGCGCCACGCTCAGGTGCGGTCCTCAGGCTGAGCGCCACACTTTCTCGTAGTGAGTGTTCAGTCAGACGGGTTTCTCTGCAGGTACGCCACTGGCCGCACCACTGGAGTAGTTCTGGATGCTGGAGACGGAGTGACCCATGCTGTCCCCATCTATGAAGGCTTCGCTATCCCTCACTCCATCATGCGTGTGGACATCGCTGGCCGAGACGTTTCCCGCTACCTGCGACTGCTTCTGCGGAAGGAAGGATACGACTTTCACACGTCTGCCGAGTTTGAGGTGGTGCGCACCATGAAGGAGGTACGATCTGAAGATATTCGAGATTAAAGATGTTTAAAAGTGACAGTATTTCAGTAGTTGCATAAAACAAACAGTAATCCCTTAAAATGAAATCTATCTCAGTAGTACAAAAATAATTATGATCAGAGTTTAACTTTTCCTTAGTGTTTTAGGGTGGATATCTCAGAAACTAATGAAGATGCTAAAAATCTAAAACTGCACACAGTTTGCTGGATGCAGTGACATTATTATCTGGAAGTTTAAAAAAATCTGGGATGGTCATTGTAGAAAGTGTTCTGTAACTTGTAGAGAGAAGTGGTGTATCTTGCTATGATGTTGATGTTGGAGTCTTTTAGTGCTGTATAATATTAATAAATGATGCTGTGTTGTTTGCAGAGAGCCTGTTATCTCTCCCTGAACCCTCAGAAGGATGAAACTCTGGAGACGGAGAAAGCTCAGTACACCCTGCCAGATGGAAGTACCGTAGACGTAAGACTTCAACATTTACGTCTTTTTAAAAAAAAAAATTTAAACAGAATGTATTTAGATTTTCTTCCCTTTTGTATTCTTTTCCAAGTCCGAACTCTATCATCGCTGAGCTGATGCTAAAGATAACAGTGGAGCTAGTCAGAGTGATTTCAGCTACTGAGGAGGAACGCTGTCTTTTACGCAAGATCTTTCAGCAAACTTTAACAAAACGATGTACAGAATTGTATTAATATTTATCTGTTTTAATCTGTAATGTGAGCGCTGTCAGCAGATCAGCTGGTTGGTATAGTGTAGTGGGTAACACCTCTGCCTTCTACACTGTAGACTGGGGTTCAATCCCCGCCTGGGTAAACACCCTACACTATACCAATAAGAGTCCATGACAAGACTCCTAACACCACCTTGGCCTACCTGTGTAAAAATGGTCAAATTGTAAGTCGCTCTGGATAAGAGCGTCAGCCAAATGCCATAAATGTAAAAAATGTAAAAGATCAGCTCAGAGCAGTTAACTAGCTCTCTGATCTGAGCACCGCTGTGTATTTTTACAAATCATATTAAAACCTTTTTTTATGGCACTATTTATTTGACTTTTCAAAATACACATAGAGATATACAATAGAAGATTGTCACAGTCAGAAAAAACATCGCAAGGGGGAAAAAAGGACTGTGTGTGGTTACAAAACGTATATTAAATGAGTGCAGCGTTCTCACTGCTGGCCTGTGCAGTGGAGGCGGGAACATTTATAAATGATTGTGATTGGCTGAGAAGCATGTCATTGCCATGGAATAGAGGATACGCATGGCTGTGGCAGCATGATCGTATTCTTAATGTTTCAGTCTTACTTTATTTGTATGCATCATACCAATTCATGGGTGTGTTTCTGTGTATTTGTTTTCCCTGCAGATTGGGCCAGCGCGGTTCCGAGCTCCGGAACTCCTCTTCAGGCCGGATCTGATCGGAGATGAAAGTGAGGGTATTCATGAAGTTTTGGCCTTCGCAATTCAGAAATCAGACATGGACCTGCGGCGCACGCTCTTCTCCAACATCGTTCTTTCTGGAGGATCCACACTGTTCAAAGGTAACCAATTCACCTGCAGGTAACACCTCCATCTGCACCTACCTGTATGTGTGTGAGAAGCTTCATTCCAAAATGCTATGTAAAAAGAGAAAAAGACAAACAGCTGGTGAATAACAGAAAACGTCTTATTTCTCTAATTAAATCTTATTATAGCACTGATAGTTCTTGTATGTATAAAGTTCCCAACAGCATATTTCATGAAAAACACAAAAATTAAATGGACTGTAATGTTTTTTGCAATAAAACTCTGCATATGTTTGTTTATGTAAATCGCTATTGGAACAAAACTTTTCTATTTTTCAATTTGTTAAACATAATTTGAAACACCTGATGCTCTTTGCACTGGGTGAAGATTTTATGATGATCAGAAGAACAGAAATGATTAAAAATGACAATCTTTTCTCAGTAAATTAACTTGTATTAAAATTAAGATTTTTTTCTTCTTACATTATATTATTCATAAGGGATTTGACATGTAAACTGATTAGTTTAACTGGTTCTGTTTGTCTCTCCTCTCAGGATTCGGAGACCGGTTGTTAAGTGAAGTGAAGAAGCTCGCACCCAAAGATGTTAAAATTAAGGTGAGAGAATTTTGGCAAGGGAAGCTTTTTTTGTTCTTTGTTTTGAAAAATTCTGTGTGTATGTTTAAGTCAACCTGTTTTTGTTTTTCCCTTTTCCCTTCTTTTTCAGATATCAGCGCCGCAGGAGAGACTTTATTCCACATGGATTGGGTGAGAAGTTCAAACAGTTTATATTCCTATTTTATCACCTGCCTGATCAGGGTTATCAGTTACAAAATCTAGACAGGATGACTGGTTAAATATAATAATTACATTGTCAGTTTTCATTCTAATATAGCAGTAATTACAAAATATTTTATGTTTAACCAAAAGAAAGACCTACTGCCATATTACAGAAACATCTTAACTCTGAGATCTGATGTTTAGTCCCCATGACTGAGTTTAGGATAGCTATTACAGAATAATAGTTCATCACTGTTAACAACTTCATAATCTTATCATTAACTCTAGATATGAAAACGGTATTACACAAACATCCCAACTAGACTAAATATTCTAAATACTGTTCTAAATTTAGGATAAACCTAAACTTCTGTTTAAGCATCCGTTTCTATTGTTGGCTGCTCTAATGAAACTGTAATACGATGTTATATTCATTCATTCTACAAAACAGCTTCAGTTGTGAGAGCTATGTTTTCATAATGGAATGAATTTGTGAAAAATCTTAAACTGTTTTTATTCAGGATGTTTCTATAGTATAGTCTCTGAATGTTTCTCCTGTGAAGGTTCTTTTTGCTGCTTGTCTGATGGTGTACATTATTGTGTGGGCCAATTTCAAAAGAGCTGGGACAGTGTGCTAAATGCAAATAAAAACAGAAAGCATTGATTGTTAAATTTAGCTTGACCTGTATTTAATTTTAAAAAAATACAAAAACAGTGTTTGTTTGCTGTTGGTTTTTTTTTTTTTTTTTTTTTTTTTTAATTAACACATTGCAAATTTGGACAGGAAATTCTTACAGGAGCCTGTTAAGCTCTGTGTTACCTTTTTAATAAAGTGTAATAATCATTTGGGGACTGAAGACACAAACTGAGCTTTGAAAGTGGAACCTTTCGATGTTATTCAGTTACGTGAGTCTTCAGCTTTTCAGTTATTAGAGGCCTTTATTGTTGTCTTCTGACCTTAGATGCGCATTTTCAGTGCAAGACAGTTCTGGACCACAGGCAAGTCAATCTAGAGCCTGCACTCTCTGATTACTCGGCCAAGCTGCTGTAACATATGCAGTTTTTTTTTTTTTTTTTGGTCAAGTTGAAATAAACATTGTGTCCCCGAAAAAGACGGCGTCTAAAATGCAGCATATGCTAGTAATAATCTGGATGGTCCTTCTCTTCTTTGGCCTGGAGAACACAGCATCCGTTAATTTTGTAAACATTCTGAAGGATCGACTCATCAGACCACAGTACACTTTTCCACTGAGTATCAGTCCATTTCAGATGAGCTTGAGCCCAGAGAAGTCGGTGGCGTTTCTGGACGTTGTTGATATTTGACTTCCACTGTGCAGAGTACATTCTTAACCTGCATTTAAGTGGTAATCTTCATCACAGAAATATACCAGTTTTAATGTAGTGCTGTCCGAGAGGTCAAAGGTAATTTAGTTTTTGTTGATTTTGGCCCTTTCCGATATGCACATAGATTTCTTTGGATTCCCTGACTATGTTGATATAATGCACTGTAGAGGGTGAAATATTTAAAAATCTTTGCGGTCCCTCATGAGGAAAATTATTTTTATACCTGTTCTCACTCAAAAAGTTGAGTGACACATTGGAATGTGTTGCAGACAGTTTTCAGAATAAACATATATTTACAAAAAACAATGAAGTTCAAAACATCATCATCATCATCATCATCATCATCATCATCAACCATTAGTCCAGATGCGGTTGCGGTAGCAGTTTAGAGAGCAGAGAATCCCAGACGACCCTGTCCCCTGCAACTTCTTCCAGTTCATTCCCAGGAACCCCATGCAGCTCCCAGGCCAACTTGGAGATATAATCCCTCCAGCAGGTCCTAGGATGGCTGTGTCTGGCACACCCCCACTGGGAGGCATCCAGGGGGCATCCGGATCAGATGCCCGAACCACCTCAACTGGCTCCTCTCAATGCGGAGAAGTAGCAGCTCTACTCTGAGCTCCTCCTGGATGACCGAGCTCCTGACTCTATGAAATGGAGTGTAGCCCACCACCCTGCTCATTTCTGCCACTTGTATTCGCAATCTCATTCTTTCGGTCATTACCCACAACTCATGACCATAGGTAAGGGTTGGGATGTAGACTGACCGGTAAACAGAGAGCTTCGCCTTTTGGCTCAGCTCCCTCTTCTCCTCTACAGTCCGGTACAGTGACCGCATTACTGCTGCCGCCTGTCCCAGCCTGTGGCCGATCTCGCGATCCCTCTTCCCATCACTCATGAACAAGACCCCAAGATACTTAAACTCCTCCATCAGCTCCTTTCCCCTTACCTGGAGTGGGCATGCCATCCTTTTCCAGGCTAAGACCATGGACTCAGATTTGGAGGTGCTGATCCGCATACCAACCGCTTCACACTCAGCTGCAAACTGCTCCAGCAAGGGCTAGAGGCATCCATGTGATGCCAAAAGAACATCATCATCTGCAAATAACAGAGACACCACCCTCTGGCCTTCACACATAATGCCCTCCTGACCTTGGCTACACCTTGACACTTTGTCCGTGAATATCACAAACAGGAGTGGAGACAGGGCACAACCCTGGCGGAGTCCAATGCAGAAAGAGTCTGACTTAATGCCGAGTATACGAACACAGCTCTCACTCTGGGAGTACAGAGATTGGATGGCCTGGAGTAGTAGCCCCGGCACCCCATACTCCCTGAGGACCTCCCACAAGATATCTCGAGGAACACGGTCATAAGCCTTCTCCACAAAACAGAGCAATATGCTCCTGGTATGGTCTCCCAGGCGAACAGGTCTTTTGTGAAGACCCAGACTAACGCGATCCAAAACCCCACCATGCACAACACACACAAAAAAATTGCGTACCCTGCCCGGGAGAGGGTCACCAGGACCTACCCTTGGAGCCAGGCCTGGGGCTAGTGTTCCTTTGCAAGCGCCTAGTCGCCAGGTAGTCCACGTAACCCAGCCAGGCTTAGTCCGAAGAGGCAACGTGGGGAGACCGTGTGGGCCCACCACCCACAAGGTCCAGGATGGGGAAGCGGTGCAGTGCTGTATAGGCAGTGGTAGATTGCAGGGAGGCCCTTGGTGGCCTAGGCCCCTACGGCAGAAACTGGCTCTTGATACGTGGAATGTAACCTCACTGGGTGGGAAGGAGCTGGCGCTTGTGCCGGAGGTTGAGCGGTACCAACTAGATATAGTTGGACTCACCTCCACCCACAGTGTTGGCTCTGGACCCAAACTCCTGCATAGGGGTTGGTCCCTCTCCTACTTAGGGGTTGCACAGGGTGAGAGGCGCTGAGTGGGTGTGGGGTGTGCGGGTGCAGTTGTAGTTTGTTCAGGTGGACGAGAGGGTCGCCTCAATGAAATTAAAAATCACAGAGAGGAAAACTCTGACGACTGTGTGTGCTTATGCACCAAACAACAGGTCAGAGTATTCTGCCTTCTTGGAGCGAGTGGGTGTGGTTCTGGAAAAGGTCCCACCTACAGACTCCATGGTCTTACTGGGAGACTTCAATGCTCATGTTGACAATGACTGGGAGACCTGGAGAGGCGTGATTGGGAAGAACGGCCTGCTCGATCTAAACCAGAATGGTGAATTGTTATTGGACTTCTGTGCCAAGCATGGGTTGTCCATAACTAACACCAAGTTTGAACACAAGGGTGTTCATAAGTGTACATGGTACCAGAACTCCTTGGGTCAGAGGTCAATGATCGACTTTGTTGTCGTTTCATCTGACTTGGGACCATATGTTCTGGACACTAGGGTAAAGAGAGGTGCTGAGCTGTCAACTGATCACCATCTGGTGGCGAGTTGGATCAGATGGTAGGGAAGACTGATGGTCAGACCTGGTAGGCTCAAGCGAATAATGAGGGTGTGCTGGGAATGACTGTCGGAGGCCCCTGTTCGGAATGATTTCAACTCCCACCTCCAGGAGAGCTTTTCTCATGTCCCGGAGGAGGTAGGGGACATGGAGTCTGAATGGACCCTGTTTAAAACCTCCATTGTGGAAGCTGCCAGGCGTAGCTGTGGCCAAAAGCTTGTGAGTGCCTGTCGGGGCGGTAACCCAAGAACCTCCTGGTGGACACCGGTGATGAGGGAGGCCGTCAAGCTGAAGAAGGAGGCCTTTTGGGACTGGTTGGCCCGAAGGACTCCCGATTCAGCAGATAGGTACCGATAGGCAAAAAAGGTGGCAGCCGCAACGGAGACAAGCAAAATCCAGGGCATGGGTGGAGTTTGAGGCCATGGAAAAAGACTTTTGTTCTGCCTCAAAGAGGTTCTGGACAACTGTCCGGCAACTCGGGAGCGGTCGGGGTGGCTGCGCCCAAGCTGTTTTCGGCAAGTGTGGAGAAACTCTGACTTCAAATGAGGATATTGTCGGTCAGTGGAAGGAGCACTTTGAGGAACTCCTTAATCCAGGAGATGTGCCTCCCTCACGGGAGTAAGGGCCAGAGGCTTCTGGTGTGTCAAGTTCCATTTCCCTGGTGGAGGTTACTGAGGTAGTTGGTGGGCTCCTCAGGGGCAAGGCACCGGGGGTGGATGAGATTTGTCCAGAGATGCTTAAGGTTCTGGATATTGTGGGGCTGTCTACAGTTCAAAACAATTATCTCTTTTTGTACTGTTATTGTTAAAATCCATAGTGGATTTACAGATTCTGTGGATCTACATGTTTAGATACAGTAGACTCACTGCTTTCTGTTTTCATTTATTTTACCTGTTGTCCCAACTTTTTTGGAAGTGTGTGTGTAAGTAAATATGTAAATGTTTCTGAAATGTTCATTTTTGTGTGTGTGTGTGTGTGTGTGTGTGTACAGGGGATCCATCCTGGCATCTTTGGACACGTTTAAGAAAATGTGGGTTTCTAAGAAGGAGTATGAAGAGGACCGCGCTCGTGCCATCCATAGGAAAACATTTTAATGGGCCCCCACTGACCCCTCACCTGACCCCCCAAAGCCCCACCACCACCGCTCTGTCTCTCTTCTCCCAAACCTCTCCCACTTCCGCCTGCTCATTGAGAACCTTGGGCCTTCCCCTGCAGCTGTGGCATGCCCTGTATAGTCCTGCCCCCTGTAGCCCCGCCCCCCTCCTCTTCGGGACTGGGCAGAAGTGGGTTAAATCTGTGTCCATCAAACACAAACGGCTTTTCAGGGTGTTGGTCACTCTCAACTTTCATTTCAGTCACTGAAGAAAATGCTTTGATATTTATTACACTATTTACAGCTGTGTACTGTAATCATATCCACCGCAGGGCTGCGGTTCCGTAGTGCTTCATTTTCCCCGTTCTGCTACGCCGAGTCAGTGCTCAAAGCCCCGAGCAGTTCTGATTAAACCAGACAGAGTGATTGTTTCACTCGACTGTAAAGAAAATTCATTCCAAAACTATAGAGGGTGATGATTTTTCTCTTCTGTAACGCAGTTGTCTCTGCTCGCTGCCACCCTGTGGACGTGTATAATAGTGATGTTAGTTCGGTTCCTTATTAGTTCGCCATTGTTAGTGTTTTTTGGACTTGACTGAATAAAGAAAAGCTCCAGTTTAAGGGAACTGAACTGCAGGCGCTCATAAGAGGTAGATAAACAGCATCAATTTAGAACAGATGTGAAGTGTGATGTTTAGTTTTTGTGGACGCTCACTCTGTGTGAAAATAACAATAATTGGCTGTCTTGAGTTTTGAACAGTTGCCCCCCGCACACCCCCATCCCCAACCAGGCATTTGTTTTTCCTCCAGATCCTCATGCCCCCCTTTGATTTTCTGTCTGTTCATCTCCACATAGTGAAGAATCTTACTTGAAACTCTGGAGGAATGACGTGAAGGATCTGAAAGGTTTAAGCCGAGCACATCTGATCTTCTTTAAAAACAAAGTTTATCCAAATTTAGGTGCATGATGTGTAAAGTTTGTGTTTATCTCGTCACAGAAACACGAGCTGAAGAGTAGCAGGTCAGATTTGGCCTCATCGTACCTTTAATAAACATTGTGACAAAATAATGGAAATGGCTGACACTGTGCAGTGACTGAATTACAACAGCTCAATGTCAGTAACACTATTTGAGTTTCCAAAGGAAAACATACTGTAACACTATAAAAACATACTTATAATACATCATCACATCAGAAAAACTTGTCACTGAACTGAATGACTGTCAGTAAAACTGAACTATGGAGCTTCTATAATAAACAACCTGGCACAGCTGGTTTACTGATTACAGCTTCAGTTCGAGCTGGTAAACAAGAATTTTTAAACTTTAAAAACGATTTAAATCTGCCCAACTAAAGGAAGAATGAATGTTCTGAGTGCTGTTTCCATTATTTTGTCTGTGTCTGCTGAAAGAGCTGCGTCATTACAGGATTTAATTTGTCTGTGTCCATTTTCTCATTAAAATTGGCCGTAGTGTCCTTATCAGTCTTTTTTTTGTTTTATTATTTTTTAAAGATATAATAATCATCAGCCTTGTGTACAGTGGATTGCTATTCAAAAATAAAGGAAAAAAAACAAAAGGACTAAAATGTACAATATTGTTCCTTCAGCTGTTGCTTTTATTTTCCATTTTGTAAATTCAGTATGATAAATAAATGAATGACTGCTGTCTGAGCGCTGCTGTTTGTTCTTACTCTGTGGTTTTAGGTGTTTTAGCCGTTAGCATGTTTTACAGGAAGTGCTGTGTTTAAAGATGTGAGAGAAAAGAAGAGTTTTGAGCTGTAATTCTCTTTTGGGGTTTTGCAGGGACGGCACTGTATTTTTAAAAGGATAATTTCTTGGAAAACTTAACTTTTCTTTTTAAAAATAAAAGTTTGATGTCATATACAAACATAAATTTTAAAACGTCCCACAACATGCAGCCCACGCATGTAAACTCAACTTCACTGTTAATTACATTTGTGATGTGACGACAACCAACATGTAATAAAGTATTAAGCCATGAGAGACCATGCATTGCAGGGATTTTATCAAGGGGAAGGGAGTTCTTTTGCACAATGTGGATAGAAAAAACCCCTTCCCTGTGATAAAATTGCCTCGAGTAGCTTATTGCCTTTAAAAAAAATATTTAATTTATAAGCTTTTTAACTTGTAGCATAATAGTGAACATAACACAGCACTGTTTAACGTAAAGTTATTTACTTTATAAGAACTTGTTGGTCACTAAATTGCCACTGCAAGTTTTATTTAGCACCAAGCTAACTGCGCCCTTTTTCTTTCACTGGGGCCGAATCTCAAACGGCTTGTTGCTCCCTACATTATGCACCACATAGGAATTTCAATACTGGCTCCTGCAAACCCATCCATCCATCCATCCATCCATCATCTTCCGCTTCTCCGGGGTTCGGGTCACGGGGGCAGCATCCTGAGCAATGAAGCCCAGACCTCCCTTTCCCCAGCCACTTCCACTAGCTCCCTGGGAGGGATTCCGAGGCGCTCCCAGGCCAGCTGGGCGATATAGTCACGCCAGCGTGTCCTGGGTCTTCCCCGGGGTCTCCTCCCCGGTGGACTTGCCTGTGACACTTCCCAAGGGAGGCGTCCAGGAGGCATCCTAACAAGATGCCCGAACCACCTCAACTGGCTCCTCTCGATGTGAAGAAGCAGCGGCTCTACTCCGAGTCCCTCCCGGATGACCGAATTTCTCACCCTATCTCTAAGGGAGAGTCCAGCCACCCTGCGGAGGAAACTCATTTCAGCCGCTTGTATTCGCGATCTCGTTCTTTCGGTCATTACCCAAAGCTCATGACCATAGGTGAGGGTGGGAACGTAGATCGACCAGTAAATCGAGAGCCTTGCCTTATGGCTCAGCTCTTTCTTTACCACAACAGACCGGTAAAGAGCCCACATCACTGCTGACCCAGCACCAATCCGCCTGTCAATCTCCCGCTCCCTTGTACCATCACTCGTGAACAAGACCCCGAGATACTTAAACTCCTCCACTTGAGGCAAGAGCTCATCCCCGACCCAGAGAGGGCTCTCCACCCTTTGAGAACCATGGCCTCGGATTTGGAGGTACTGATCCTCATCCCGGCCGCTTCACACTCGGCTGCAAACCGATCCAGTGAAAGCTGAAGTTCACGGCCTGATGTCCCCAATAGGACCACATCATCTGCAAACAGCAGCGATGTGACCCTGAGGTCAGCAAACCGGACACCCTCCATCCCCTGACTGCGCCTAGAAATTCTATCCATAAAAATTATGAATAGAATCTGTGACAAAGGGCAACCCTGACGGAGTCCAACTCTCACTGGGAAAAAGTCTGACTTACTGCCGGCCATGCGAACCAAACTCCTGCTTTGTTTGTACAGGGCCTGAATGGCTCGTAGCAAAGAGCCATGTACCCCGTACTCCCGAAGCACCTCCCACAGAATACCCCGGGGAACACAGTCGAATGCCTTCTCCAAATCCACAAAGCACATGTGGACTGGTTGGGCAAACTCCCATGAACCCTCCAGAATCCTGGAGAGGGTAAAGAGTTGGTCCAGTGCTCCACGACCAGGACGGAACCCGCACTGCTCCTACTGAATCCGAGGTTCGACTATAAGCCGGACTCTCTTCTCCAGTACCCCTGCATAGACCTTACCAGGGAGGCTGAGGAGTGTGATTCCCCTGTAGTTGGAACACACCCTCCGGTCCCCTTTTTTAAAAAGAGGCACCACCACCCCAGTCTGCCAATCCAGTGGCACCACCCCCGATGTCCACGCAATGTTGAAAAGGCGTGTCAGCCAAGACAGCCCCACAACATCCAGAGCCTTGAGGAACTTGGGACGGATCTCATCCACCCCTGCAGCCCTGCCGCCAAGGAGCTTTTTAACTACCTTAGCGACTTCGGCCTCAGTAATGGACAAGCCTATTCCCGTGTCCCCAGACTCTGCTTCCTCACTGGAGAATGTGTTGGTGGGATTGAGAAGGTCCTCAAAGTATTCCTTCCACCGCCCAATGACGTCTTCAGTCGAAGTCAGCAGCACACCATCTCCACTATATACAGTGCTGGTGGCACACTGCTTTCCCCTTCTGAGTCGCCTGACGGTTTGCCAGAATCTTTTCGGAGCCGACTTAAAGTCACTTTCCAAGGCCTCACCGAACTCTTCCCACACCCGGGTTTTTGCCTTGGCAACGACTGAAGCCGCAGATCGCTTGGCCTGTTGATACCTGACAGCTGCCTCTGGTGTCCTACAGGCCAACCATGTCCGGTAGGACTCCTTCTTCAGCTTGACGGCATCTCTCACCTGGGGTGTCCACCACCGGGTTCGAGGATTACCGCCCCGACAGGCACCAACTACCTTGCGACCACAGCTACAGTCAGCCGCTTCAACAATGGAGGAGCGGAACATGGCCCATTCTGAGTCAATGTCCCCCACCTCCCCCGATATCTGGTCAAAGTTCTGACGGAGGTGTGAGTTGAAGATCAATCTGACAGGTTCTTCTGCCAGACGTTCCCAGCAAACCCTCACTATACGTTTGGGTTTGCCTGGTCTGACTGGCATCTTCCCCCACCACCTGATCCAACGCTCCTGCAAACCAAGACTGTATAATAGAGGTCACAAATAGTCATTTGATATTCATCCATACCCAACAGATGTCGCACTGCTGACTGTAGAAGCTAGAATTTCTAACTTCCCTAGTGCACTATTTAGGGAGTAAGGAGCTGTTTGAATCTCAGTCTAGATTTGATGCGACTGAATGAAACGTGAACATTGAAGTGTGTAAGTGATATTCTTTAGACTTTTATACTGCATTTTGTACTGCGGTAATTCAACCCTGTGATTTTAATGATGGAGCTGTTTAGCATGTTTGCTGTCTTAGCCTGTTTGTTAGCCAACTAGTGCTAGAGAAGAAAATCTAAGATGTCAGCCCCTCAGTTTAAACAGAACAGGCTTCCTACTTCATTGGTTTACTCGACATGCGCAGCATTACAGAGCTTATTCCATCATTAACAGTACAAGGGTTTTTCGTGGTATGATGACACGATGTGTATCGTGGATTTTACAGCAGCTTTGAGTGCAGCTCCGCCAATCAGACTTCAGGACCAGAACTGTCCCTTTGATAAGCCACTGCGGTCGTGCGTCATTCTGTAGTCCTCGTTATGCCCATATTAGGAACTCCGGGTCTAAGCCCCATTTATCTACGGCCAGAATGAAATCGCCTTTATTGCCCCCTGTGTTAAAGAAAAAAAAATTCACAACCCAATACGGTTTATCCGGTGAACATTTTTTCCGTAATTCCACTGGATCCTCCGAATTACGAGGTCGTAAAGAGCTATAATACTAATATTGCTAACTGCGAGCTAAAGCTACTGCGCATCAATTTGATGTCACTAAGCTACGCGAAACTAAGCCTGATCTGGCGCTCAGACGAGCTGTGCTACCTTATCGAAATGTTCTACTATAGCGCAGATTTAAAGGTATACTCGTAAATAAAACCTCTGGGTGGGATATTTTGATAGGCTAAAATTCATTATACTACCCGTTTTGCTAAGAGGCTGAATGTAGCTTCTTTTTTCGCGGCTTGTGTTAATGTTCCCGTTCCACCTTAAATTGGGCGGCTGTGACTAGCCATCACAAACATTAGCAAACGAGACAAAATACTGACCTGTCGGTTCTGTTAAACAGCAAAATAAGTAAATGTTACTCAGCTGTTAAGCAGAAATAGAAAAACATCCTCATATCAGGCCTTTCAACCCTCCACGAAGCTGAAGTCAGCTTCTTTTTCGCCGGCTGCTTGTCCACATTTTCCCGAACTGCTGCGCCATTTAAGGTGGAACGGGAAAAGTCAAACAAAAACGGTGACGAATGTCCTGAGAAAATGCTCTCAGTAAAATGTAACTGGCATTAAAATAATAATCAGGATATCCTGAGAGCCTAAATCAGCTGATCAGGGGGTCAGCAGTGATTATTAAGCTGATTCTGTATTGGATCTTCCCGAGTGCAGCTACGTTTGTAGAACACTTAAAATCAAGCTAAAAGGAGAGATCTATCGTGTTTCAGTGAGCGTCAGATGCAGAACAGAGAAGTGCAGGGAAACGTGCTGATGTTGTTCTGACTCCTGTTCATCTGCCCTCAGTCTGAACACGGAGACGTTTACTGCCAAAACCCGCTTAACGAGGCTGCCAGTCTAATGACGTGAATTCAGTGCGCAGTAGCTTTAGCTCACATGTAGCAATATTCATATTTCAGCTCTTTAACGACCTCGTGATTCGGAGGATCCAGTGATATTCGGGAGAAATGTGCTCACAGGACAAACCGAATCGGGTTCTGAACATTGTTATTTAACACAGGGGGCGACAGAGGAGACTTTTCCAGAACCGTACAAATAAAAAAAGACAAGACAAAATATAAGTGGGCATCACTGAAGCTTTTATTGATTTTTTCCTCCACAGAAAAAAACTTCAGCATAACCCGCGACCCAGAAGGAGAAGCGGCTTAGAACATGTATATGTGTATATGTGTGTGTGTGTGTGTGTGTGTGTGTGTGTGTGTGTGTGTGTTGTTTCTAACATCAAGCAGCGTCTTTTTTTAGGGTTATTATTTTGAAACGCTAAAGGAAGCCCTGCGTCTTTTATTTTGAAAGTCTTCAAGTGCGGAAGAAGCGCTCAGTGTGTCAGTCTCATATGGGATGGTTTTCTCTCAGTTTGTAGGAAAATAAGAATATAATTCAGAAAAAAATGCATTTAAGATTTAACTGTATTTCTAAAGTTTTTAGTTTGTGAATGCAGATTATTAAGCTGTTTTTTTAGCGCCCTGTTAATCAATGATGCGGAGAGTGACTCTGTTTATTAACGGAACTTCCCGGAATGGAAAGGTAAATACCTCATACCTCAACTTTTAGGTTATATCGGATAAAATGAGGGTTTCTTGCTGAACTCTTAAACGGGCACGACGCTCAAATTCACTTATTTTTCTCACTTAGTGTATATTGTCCATCCCACCTTAAAAGGTCGTACTTTTATGTTCTAGCGCCTGAGGCTGAGGCACCATTTAAGGTGGAACGGTGAATTAGGATAAGAAGCTGGCTGGTAGGTCAGTAACTGTTTGGCTGTTTTTAAGGTGGTCGCGGTTTACGGCTCTCTGGTTGATTTATTATCTGTAGCGAGCGCCAAACTGGGAATCAAAGCTGCGAGCATCTTTAACTCTAAAGGTGGACTGATAGACGACCTCGCTCTGATCAGGTAAGAGTCACTTTGATTAGCCGATTAGTTCTGTATGAGAGTTCATCAGGAGGCAGTAAATTAAAAGTCTTTGCTTTGTTTAGGGATGATGATGTTCTTTATGTGTCTGAAGGAGACACCTTTGTTGGTGAGTTTAAGGACCACCCCCGTAATGTAATAACATTATAAAATACACTTTAAATCCTGTGATTAATTTGTATAATGTTGTATATTTTAAAGCCCCCCTTCGAGACCCGGAAGCGCCACACTTTAACGCTCACACTGATTGGCTGACGCTGAATGTTGGCGGTCGTTGCTTCACCACAACCCGGTAAACATTTAAAAGACATTTAACATTTAAAATTGTTCACAGTGGTGTTGATAGGAACCAGATGTCCACCTCTAAAAGCTCCCTCTGAGAAAGATATTACATGAAATGGCTATGAATTCACTGCCAGATGACTGAGACACTGTTTTACAATAGTTTTGGGAATTTAAAATCCATTCATGGTGGAGGAATACGTGCAGTGTGCTGTGAGACAAAATATTTCCCAAAGAAAATTTCAGATTTTCTACTGTTTTCCCGTCATTCCATTCCATGTAAACTCAGACATGTAAAGACATGTAAAGGCTCACTGGTGGTTTTGTATAGTGGATAAAATGTTTATATTTGTGTTGTTGTCATGGCGACCTCTGGTTCCCATCAACACCACTGTAGAGAAATCTGACCAATTTCACACTAAACTATTCTGTTTACATCTCACACACTGGGGGAATTTTAAAAAACAGGTGGAATCATTCTGGTGGAATATGTATTGTCTAATTCTCTGAACGCTGCTGTTCTGACTGAAGCTGATGGTTGTGGGTTTATTAGGAGCACGCTGGTGAAGGAGCCGGAGAGTATGCTCGCCCACATGTTTGGAGATAAAGGTGAGGTCTGATTCAGAGTGATGATTTACTCCAGGAGATCTCGTTTTTTCTCCGTTGTGATTAATTTGTGTTCTGCTGTGTTGCTGCAGATGTTTGGGGGAACAGGCAGGATGACTGCGGTGCGTATCTGATTGACCGCAGTCCAGATTACTTTGAGCCCATTCTGAACTACCTGAGACATGGCCAGCTCATCGTCAACGATGGGATCAACCTTCGAGGTGAGCTTCTTAAGCTTCTTTAGCATGAGCTCCGTGCATGCCTGTTCACACCAAGTTTGAGTTTGGCAGACAAAATAAAAGGACGATTTTTGATGTAGTAGAATCTGTACAGCAGATCAGTGTTCTATCAAACACTCTGAAAACGCAGGAAGAAGAGTAAAAAAAATTACTTGGCATTATAACACCTTATACAACCCATATACAGCCATTAACTAGTAACTGAAGCTTTCTAATGCCTTATTCAACACTTGTACACTGACCAACCACTTCAATAAGTCCACTTCCTCGTATCTACACTCACTGTCCATTTTATCAGCTTTACTGACCATATAGGAGCACTTTGTAGTTCTACAGTTACAGACTGTAGTCCATCTGTTTCTCAGCATAATTTATTTTTAATTAACTATATTATAGTAATTATTATTACTATGTTTAAAAGAATAAGTGATACATGTGTGGTTGGTTCTTTTCAGTAACAAAATTAAAAACTCTCACCTAAACAACACAATCAGATAGACAGACCGCAGGCTAAGGGTTACCACGCAGTAAACTGCTCTGAGCGTCAGTGTTATTAAATATTCCCTTCTTCAAACCGTTCTTACATGCACAGCTTTATTACAGCATATCTCTGTAGCACAGCTTTTATTCAGAAGCTGTGAGATGAGGAAGTTGGTGAGGTTGGTGGATTTTACTGAATGTGCAGCTACGTTGCTGTTAGAAACACAGGTAAGTTATTATTCATGTAACAGTTATTAATTAATAATATAGAAATGTAATTCTCTCAGGGGTTTTGGAGGAGGCTCGTTTTTTTGGAATCGAGCGTC